>NW_024038942.1:0-5096 GCF_016077235.1 Cyprinodon tularosa
CCCCAGTTGGCTGTAGGGGTGGCGAGGCTTATAAATTATTATTATTATGGATAATTTGAGAATTGCGACCGCTAATTTCCAATGTCGGACTGCAGTGAATGCAGCACCAGATGACGCGAGAGCGACTGAGACTGATTAGTTTTGAAAACCGAGCGGGGCAAAGCGAGGGAGCCAGGGGTGATAGGGAGAGGAGACACGGGATGAAACAGGTAAAAACTGATTAACTATCTATCGAGAAATTAAATCATAATGAAAGCACAATGTTGCTAGCATAGCTGCAATGTTGATTTTGAGATGATAAAAATCAAGTTGCAGAACGTTATTTCTCTATCTTTGATGTTAGTTAGGCCTGACGTCTCAGGCTCATAAAGACATATTTGCGGTCAACTATGACAGAAAAGAGACAATCAAGTTTGGTTTTACTCAAATCAAAACCCACAAAGGCATTGGATCTAAATAAAGTTGTGAAGCGTTTTGCTGAGCATCATGGAAATCGCTGCATTCAGCTGTTATAGCCATGTTAACTTTATGTTATGCTCTCTGGTGAACCTTTACAGAGCTGTTACATTTTGTTTTGGCACCTGAGAAAATCTGATATTTCCTTTAATAAAACCAAAAGTGTTAAAAGTAAATTTAAAAATGTGATACTGGTGTAAATCCTGCTTAATATGAAGCAGTGTTGTTGTTTCTTTTTTTTTTTTTTTTTGTATATATAGTATGAAACTATCCAGAAATGACCTGTATGAACCTACTCACAAAATGTTTTGTACTTTTACAGATTGGAAGCAAAATTTATTTTTATGTTGCTTCTTTTCAGATTTGTGGAGTTTTGGAGGTAACATACAGTACCTGCCTTTTTGTTGATTTGATGATACAGCAGCTCTATCTACAGCAGATCTACATGCATAAAATTTCCCTTTCATGTTGCCTTAACTGCTGTATGTCAAGTTACTGAGGAACAAATGGGGTAAATGTGTTTTCAGAGTAAACAATACATTGATGTCTGGTACCTTGTTTGGTGCCTTGACCCTTTTATTTCTACTGTGTAGTTCTGCTCACTTTAGTACAGCTCAGTCCATAGATCTCTGATGGGAAACTTTTTCTTTCTATAGTTTCTTCTTGTGCAAATGCTGCAAAGCTGCCTCTCTGATAGTCAATCTCACACATCTGCGACTCAGCACCTGTGTCTTACCTTTCCTGTGATAATGCCCCTCTAGAAGTAGTGTAATCATTCTTCTATCTCCTATTAGGTGAGATCTCATTGTACGATGTATTTCTAATATGAACTGCTTCACATGAAACACTTACTGTACATAATATTCTCACCAAACTGTGATAACTGTGATTAAATTAAGTGTAAACAAATGCCATATGTTGCCACCCCTCAAAAATTCCTGCCCCCCTCTCGCCACCCCATAAATATTTTTCTAGATCCGCCCCTGCTCCTGTTTGTATTGGCTGTTTTCCCAGATATATCTCTAAAAAAATTCCAGATTTTTTACCGCCACAAAAATGAAGTTCCTCACACAGCATAAATGTTCCATTTATTGACTATGAGGTTGTAAAATACGCTTGATATTGCGATTAATTGTCCCATTGATGCACAGCGACATCTGCTGTTCATTTAAAATACCTGTCGTGAGTGTCAAATTTACCATGTCTGTTCTGTCGCAGTTAAATCTCTCTGATGACTTTATTCTGAGTAAACCCTGTAGCTATAAAAAATATAAATATATATTACATCTAAATATATGTATATATTTATATATGTATAAGACCTGCTTTAATTTGGAAATGGATACAATATGACTACTGGCCATGACCCTTCCCTTCACACGCAACCCTGATAGACTTTCAAAATAAGACTCCGGGGTCCCTTCAAAATAAAAGCCCCTACATTAAACTCATATTTTTTTCCCAGCATATGGCTAAACATTATGACCCAAACTCAACCACTTTTTTAAAAATGAGACTCTAGGGGGTTTTCAAAACACACCCCACAGAAAATTTCAAAATAAAAGCCTCCCATTGCCACTTTATCTACTGCCCTAATAACAAGGGAAAAGAGTGATTTAACGATTGGAAAGTCATCAAGTATCACTGCTGGGTCTGACCCTTTTCTCAGCACACAACCCTGCTAGACTTTCAAAATAAGACTCCAGTGACCCTACACAATAAAAGCCTCTATATTATACTCACGTATTAATTGATGCAAATGGCTCAGCATTATGACCCAAACTCTACCAGCTTGTTTCTATTAGACTCTAGGGACCTTTTCAAAACATACCCCAGAGCAAATTTCACAATAAAAGTCTCCCATTTACGCTCTAATACAGCATCCATTCACCCAATAACATGGAAAACCAGTGATTTCATATTTAGAAATGGATTCTATATCACTGCTGGGCATGACCCTTCCCTTGACACACATCCATGATAGACTTTCGAAATAAGACTAAAGGGACTCTACAAAATAAAAGCCTCTTCCTTACATACACTCATTCATTGTGCCATATGGCTCGTAGCTATGACCCAAACTCAACCAATTTCTTCAAATTACACTACCAAGGCCTGTTGACCACACACCTCAGTGCATATTTCTTAATCAAGTTCTAAGATTTACACTGTAATAAAGCATCTGCTAACCTCGTAACATGCAGCCTAAGCCTGCCAACGGTGCTGTCATCAACACAGCGGCTCGTAACATGCAGGTTAAATTTTTTGATAAATTCAGCTCCTTAGGTGGTATTAGCTCTCTTTCTATAAGCTTCTCTCTCTGTCCTTCCTCTGCTTGTCATGGTCGGTCTTGCACATAGGTTTGTAGATTTTCAATCCTCTAAGGATGACGCTGTTTTCTTTATGCTGATCAACCAACACATTTTAAATCATTTCAAATTGTTTTGCCAAGTCTTGACATTTCCACAATTTCTAAATTTTGATACTTATTCAATACCATCTTCCTCAACATTTTACTTCCCATCCTTGAGCTACTCATTTTTTCTTCAACCAGATAAGATTAAAGTTTTTCTTTGTAATTTCTTTTCCGATTCAGCTAATTTAATACTTTTCAGCCTATGCTGAGAACTTTGGCTTCATTCTGCTCTCTTTCTGGACAGGAATTAAGCTTTTCTGGTTGCTGCTATTCATAACACACCTGACATACACTCACCAGCCACTTTATTAGGTACACCTGTCCAACTGCTCGTTAACACTTAATTTCTAAGCAGCCAATCACATGGCGGCAACTCAGTGCATTTAGGCATGTAGACATGGTCAAGACAATCTCCTGCAGTACAAACCGAGCATCAGTATGGGGAAGAAAGGTGATTTGAGTGACTTTGAACGTGGCATGATTGTTGGTGCCAGAAGAGCTGGTCTGAGTATTTCAGAAACTGCTGATCTACTGGGATTTTCACGCACAACCATCTCTAGGGATTACAGAGAATGGTCCGAAAAAGAAAAAACATCCAGTGAGCGGCAGTTCTGTGGGCGGAAATGCCTTGTTGATGCCAGAGGTCAGAGGAGAATGGCCAGACTGGTTCGAGCTGATAGAAGGGCAACAGTGACTCAAATAACCACCCGTTACAACCAAGGTGGGCAGAAGAGCATCTCTGAACGCACAGTACGTCGAACTTTGAGGCAGATGGGCTACAGCAGCAGAAGACCACACCGGGTGCCACTCCTTTCAGCTAAGAACAGGAAACTGAGGCTACAATTTGCACAAGCTCATCGAAATTGGACAAACGAAGATTGGAAAAACGTTGCCTGGTCTGATGAGTCTCGATTTCTGCTGCGACATTCGGATGGTAGGGTCAGAATTTGGCGTCTATTTCATGAAAGCATGGATCCATCCTGCCTTGTATCAATGGTTCAGGCTGGTGGTGGTGGTGTCATGGTGTGGGGAATATTTTCTTGGCACTCTTTGGGCCCCTTGGTACCAATTGAGCATCGTTGCAACACCACAGCCTACCTGAGTATTGTTGCTGACCATGTCCATCCCTTTATGACCACAATGTACCCAACTTCTGATGGCTACTTTCAGCAGGATAATGCGCCATGTCATAAAGCTGGAATCATCTCAGACTGGTTCTTGAACATGACAATGAGTTCACTGTACTCAAATGGCCTCCACACTCACCAGATCTCAATCCAATAGAGCATCTTTGGGATGTGGTGGAACGGGAGATTCGCATCATGGATGTGCAGCCGACAAATCTGCGGCAACTGTGTGATGCCATCATGTCAATATGGACCAAACTCCCTGAGGAATGCTTCCAGCACCTTGTTGAATCTATGCCACGAAGAATTGAGGCAGTTCTGAAGGCAAAAGGGGGTCCAACCCGTTACTAGCATGGGGTACCTAATAAAGTGGCCGGTGAGTGTATTTCTGGGCAGTAGGTGGCCCCCCTTCAAAATTTCTTTAGGAATTATTCTAGAAACTTTGGAGACATTATATTAAGACCCTTCTAGTGCACGCATTAAAGACATTTTTTGATATTATGTATGGTTTGGCTGTGCAGCTTTTAAGATGAGTTTGTTTCTGCCTTTTTACTGCCACATGATTCTACCCTACAAAATCTTCAGATGATTCAATTGTTTTCTGCAGTTTGAAGTTTCTGATGACTTACTATCACATTTTCATATGTTATGCAGTTAATTTCAGCTTTTTTCATTCAGCAAAAAAAGCATTCCCACTTTGCTGTTTCTCCGAAACAGCTTTTTCTAGTTCTTTCTATGTTCCTTTTGTATGTCTCTATCTCCTTGAACCCCAGTCAGTCTCAGCAGTGGACCGCTCACACTGGGCGTGGTTCCAGTTCTGCTGGAGGTTTCTTCCTGTTAAAAACAAGTTTTTCCTCTCCACTGTGTCTGCATGCATGCTTGGTGTTAGGGATTGCTGAAGAGCCAACTACAAAATGTAAGTGAATATCTACTATGCTAATCCAAGAGCAACAAATCCTGCAAAGTCAATAACTGGATGGGATCAGCTGGTTTTCCTTAGATTTAAACCAATGCTATATGAGAAGACACGTGCTGTTAGTAGATATAAACAAATGTAACAAAAAAATAACCAGCAGATAAAAATGACCGGGGAATTT
>NW_024038943.1:0-4456 GCF_016077235.1 Cyprinodon tularosa
AAGTTGGCAGGATTAAAAAACAATTCACAAAAATCTGATTATTTTGATATTTCCTCACAATGGAAGAGGCACTGCTACAAAAGACAGTCGTACCTTTAACTCATGACTTAGAGGAAATACACACTAACCAAACTCAAACATACAATTTTGTGTCAAGAGGGGAATTCGTAAAACCCTGAGCCTCATAAATCATTGGTCCTCCCCATGGATAGAGAAGGGATTGCAGTAATTTGCAACCAGAGGGACGGAGGGAGTTAGCAGAAGGCTCTTTTTTTTTTTTTTTATTTACTTCATTATAGCAGTGGGTGGTCCCAGTTGCATGGAAAGCTGCTGGCCATGGGCTGATAAGCAAAAGCCAGCTGTCTAGCAGCTGGTAGGTTAAGTCAACATCTCTGAGTAAACCCCCGTAAACTCCCGCAGATCTCCCTGATTTTCGTCAGTTTCCGACAATTTGCAACCCGCGCTTGTCCGCGTTTGTCGTGCCACAAATTATTGTCGGAAACGGACTCTGACGTATGTGGAGGGCGATCAGCTGTACTAATGGCCCTAATTAGCATATGAATGCAGCAAACCCGCGCGGCTGGCCAGGTCTGGCTTGGATAACCTACTCAGTATTGGCTGAAACCACTATTCTCAAACAAGTAAAATCGCTCGTGATTGGCAGCAAAACCACACGTGGCCACGCCAGGCTTTAATTTTCTTACTGAGTATTGGACGGAACCACTTCTTTTTAAACAAGTAAAGTCGCTCGTGATTGGTTGGCATATATATATATTTACATATAAATTTACATATATATATATTTATGAATATATCTATTTATTTATTCATATATTTATTCATTCATATGCTGTGTATTTATGTTATCCTACACTACTACACAATTATTATGCTACCATCAAGGACATGAATGAATTTATACAGGAAATGAACATTTGCCAGGAAGCTGTTTATGCAAAGAAAGAGCTTTATTAAAACACACACAACTATATACAACGCGTATCCAAACACATGCGTATCTAAAAATTACAACTCCGTGAACGGTCCGTTTGCCTCCTCGGGGTTGGAGGTAACTGGCAGCATTCCCTCCGAGGCAGGTCCGATGTGCAGACGCCTACTGTGCGTGGCTCTGTACTTCGGCATCGCTTCTAACCGGGACTGCAGCTTAACAGAGAGTTCAGTGAGATCCGGCCTACGAAATGGCGGCGACCGTACAATCCATCCAGAGACACCGCCGACGACCCCATCTTCTTCGTCGGACATGAGGCCGACGGTGGCAGACTTCCAGAGTTCCACTTCCTCATCTGCTACAGTAGCACACTCTGCCTCGCTTTCAGCAGCTGAAAAAAAACAATGAATCAGCGCACTGCGTATGGACACAACACATCTATCAATGCACCTGAAAAATAGTCAAAAATAGTCACCAACTAACACCAACTAAGTCTTATGCTGCGTTCACACCGGGGGCAGCTGGCGCGACAGAAGCAGCGAGTTTACATGCAAAGTCAATGGTTGACGCGCGTCAAGGCGCAGCAAAAAGTCCCGTGCCGCGTTTCGAGCAGCAAGTGCAGCGCGTCTGAGCAGCTGAAGCAGCGCGTCGGGCGCGTTTTGGCATCTGACGCGCGTGACGCGCCGCAAACGCGTTGCTGCTCGAGATGGAAAAATTGAATTTTTGCTGCTCGACGCGCCGCGTCAACCAATCAGAGAAGCTGATCTGGGAGCTGGCTGGGAGAGAGACACAGCGCTGATGACACAGACCTCTCTGATTACTTCTCTTAAAACAGTTTATTAAAGCATAATTAACTTAAAATATATACATCTGCCGGCAGAATATGTTCGCTTTTATTATTCTGGTGCCTGCAGATCGGATTATTTAGATGAAAAACACCTACCAGCCGCCGCGGTAAACCGCGAGGAGGCGACCCGACCAGAGGCTGCTGATGAATGGATTCCTTCTGTCAGCGCACCGCCGGTATGTGGGGGTCTGAGCGTCTCCGACAGAAATAACATTGGGAGGCAGGATTGTAATCTGGATGAACTGACTCCACTGATGAAGTTTTCAGGTGTATTTTCTCACTTAAAAACATATTAAAACTACTTTATTCCCACTGATCACAGCAAATATAGCTGCAAGGCAGAGAAAGGATATTGAAGCTCCGCCCAACGCGCGTCAGAGCCACTTTTGGACCGCGCAGCGAGAGCAGCAAAGCTGCTTCAGACGCGCGTCAGAATTCACTGGTACAAGCAGCAAAAATGAAGCAGCAGACGCGATTTTGCTGCTTTTGCTGCCCCCGGTGTGAACGCAGCATTACCCTCTTTCTTCTAGCGTGACTCCGAGCAGATTGCTTGGCAGCCTCCGCACGCAACGTGTTGGCTGGCTGCGTATATCTGAAGCTCCTGCGTACCGTCTGAAAATACGTCTTACAGGCAGCTGGAAAACAATTAAATGAGAGTGGTATGAATAAAAAATCAAACGCAAGTCACAGTAACAAGGAAGGAGAAAACATTAAAACAAGTCACTTACACACAATGGGCCGGATCTATCAAAGGTTTGCGTGTATAAAAACGTGAGCTATTTCACTGCGCACGCTAAAAAATGTACAAACTGATCTATCAACAGCGTGCTAAAATGATTTGGTCTTTAAAACGTGCTAAATAGCGCCTCTTATCCATTTAGTACTTTTTCTGCAATGAATATGCAATATGGGGCGTTTACACGCAAAAGTGCGTCTTGTGGGAGGAGAACATGTAAATATATTAATTTAGCACTCGCAAAGTGATTTATTAAACCTGAAAGCAATTTTGCTAACGGTATCTGACTCTATATTTAACACGTTTCAAAAGAAGGTGCAAATGGTCTGTATGTGTAATTGCGCACACATGGCAGCGGTTATTGTCGCAAGAAGGAGACATCGAAATGAAGCAAGGAGACGCAGAGAACGCATTTTTTCACTCCGTGTGAATATTTTTGGAATGAACGAGGAAACGATCATCAAAACATATCGTTTATCCAGCATTGCCATTTTGGAGCTGTTGGGGGAACTCCGAATGGATTTGGAGCCAGCCACAAGGAGGACCCACGCAAAACCAGATATCACAAAACTCCTTGCAACATTGCACTTTTTTGCATCTGGGATCTCCCAATCTCGTTTTTCAGAAGTGCTGTCCGACGTTTTAAATGCCATGTCGCCCGGACGCCCTAACGGAGAACCCCGAACTCATCCTTGCGCCTGTGGAGCAACATGCCAATGCTGCGGGGATGCGTTTTTTTTTTTTACTGCAGTGAAGTAGAAATTCAGCCACATACCACCTTAGGGAATAAAGGTTGCCAAAGTGTGTATATATATATATATATATATATATATATATATATATATATATATATATATATATTATGTTTATATTTATATATATATATATATATATTTTTTTTTTTTTTTTTTTTTTTTTTTTGGAGGGGGTGGGGGTGTCACTGTAAGATTAAAATTTCTTAATGCACTAGTTTGCACAAACAACAAACTACTTTGCCGCAAACCACAAAACGCGCAAAACCATCATTTAAATAGGGCGTCTCCAACAGTTTTGCACCTGCCACCAGTTACGCAATCGCTCTTGTTAAATCACCCGCAAACCATGGTTCAGCCCCTCGCGCAAAATTCCAGTTTGCGAGCGCAAATTACTGCACGCAAAATTGGATCTTGATAAATCCGGCCCAATGTTGTCTTTATCAACATCGTGCAAATCTGGACTTGCTGATATGGCTCCGAGCAAATAGGAGGTCACCGCCTCATTGTGAGGCGACAGTAGTCTGTGAAAAAAAAATGTACAGCTATGATCGGTATCCATCCGTATCCATTTCCTTTTACCGCAGAATGAAAGCATATTCATTAAATTTTACCCTTGCTCCGGTTCATAGCGCCTGCAATTAGTCTCCGAGTTGTGAAGACGGCGTACTGCTTCCTGTGAATCACAAAAAATGCACTTTAATAAAGCTTGTTCTTGCAAGGCTACTATAAGCCGTAGCTTTAGGCTAGGCTGTTATTAGCCATAGGTTTAGGCTAGGCTGTTATTAGCCATAGCTTTAGGCTAGGCTGCTATTAGCCGTAGCTTTAGGCTAGGCTGCTATTAGCCGTAGCTTAGGCTAGGCTGCTTTTAGCTTAGCAGGCAGTAATCGAACATATATTTACATATATTTATCCCTATTTTTCTCAACTCTTGTATGAACTTCATTCTCTTCCTTACATACGCAGTACACTCAAAAATAATATGTTGTACTGTTTCTGGATCTCCGCATTTGTCACAATTTCCTGTTTCATGTTTCCCTATTTTAAAAAGACTGTAGTGTAATGCTGTGTGACCTATTCCTTGCCTTGAAATAATTATATCTTTTTTCCTATTTCCATATATTTTCCTCTCCTTTCCAATAAACTTTTGAATCTGATACAAATGTCTTCCT
>NW_024038944.1:0-262500 GCF_016077235.1 Cyprinodon tularosa
TAAACTAATTAATTATTTCCTGACAAAACATTCAATTCGGTTTATCCATTAAAGAAAAAAAATTTGGAATTTTTAATTAATATTCTAATAATTGTAACAAAGTATTATATCCATAAATGTCGCTATGCAAAATGCTCCCTCTCAATCTCTGCTCTCAAAAATGAACTTTCCCTTTTCAAAAGATGTCTGAGAAAGATGCAGAATTTAAATGCAATTAAATTGTTTGAGTTAATTGAAGAATTTCAGTTGGTAGTCCCCACTGATTAATTTACTTTAACTACTATTATTATTTTATTTATTTTTATTTTATTTTATACTTTGTTCCAGCCTGTGCATTTAATTTTATTTTTCAAAAGCAGGAGTTGTGATATTTCTTCTTGTATTGAAATATTTGTTATCGACTTGTTATTTGAGATTGTTATTGTTTTCTTATATATTCAATAACAAAAAAAAAAAAAAAGTGGAAATCTAAAAAAAAAAAATTAACCATTACAGCCAACTGATTCTGATTAAAACTAATTTTTGAAGTAAATTATTTTGTGTATTTTTTTAAATAACATTTGCATACACAGTAATCTAGCGTACTTTAATTAAATAAATCAATTCAAGCTAAAATGTAAGAGTCTATAATTAGGCTATACTGAGCCTGATCTATTTCTACCATCTATTTGGGGGATATTTATTGCCACACTTTGGGCCACTTAAAACCAATTTAGCATGCTGACCTATGACCTTATGACCACAGTGTACCAATCTTCTGATGGCTACTTCCAACAGGATAATGCGCCATGTTATAAAGTGAATCATCTCAGAATCATTTCTTGAAACTTTTCCACTTAAGTAATTGTGAATTGAGCATATTGACAGACAACATTTTATTTTTTATCTTAAATGCAAATTTTAAAAAAAAATAATTACTGCTCTAAATGTATTGCTCTGTCAGCTAAAGATCTGTTTTGGTCTCTATACTTTAATTAAATAAATCAATTCAAGCTAAAATGTAAACCCTGGTTTGCATTTGTATAGCTCACAGCATGTTCATTTACATGTTAAAGCCTCCCCTAGAATTCCATGGGGGGGAGGCATGGGGGGAACACTGCCTAAGAAATTCCACGTCAATTTCTGACAATTTACGGGAGTTTTCGGCGAAGCCTTCAAATTGCCGTAAACTGCCGCTAACCTGAAGTTCCACGACAATCTACAGTGCCGTATATTGACGAAAATCCCACTTTTCATGCAGTGTGGAGGATAGGGATTTGTTGCGGTACCGTGTGATATTATAAACAAAATAGAAAGTAATAGCAAACTTGGGGGAAACTATTTTCAAAATATTGACCATTAATCATTTTTCATTCGCTTCAACTACTATTGTCATTCACACATATTAGTTATTGCAATAGAAAGTGATCAACTTCTGGTCTATGAAATATTCCCCAAAGACGGTTTGAATGAGTCAGAAATCGAAGCAACTAGCAGGCACTTCCTACAAGATCATAGAGTTAATTCAATTCTAAGAAAAAGGAACGGGTATCTACAGATGTTGGTGTTTTGGAAGGCCTCTGACCAGACCAGTCAACACACTAAGTCATGGGCTGAGCGCCCATACTGTCAGTCAGTCATTAAACTCACCATTAGCAAATCTTAAAACCATTCCAGCAGGTTTGAAGGGATCCAGTATAATCAAAGGTTTATATTAGTGCTGTCAAAATTATCGCGTTATTATCGCGTTAACGCGAGGCCATTTTAACGGCGCTAATTTTTTTAACGTGAGATTAACGCTATGTGGTTTTATGGTACAATTTTCCAAGTACATCCCGCTGCAGCCTGCGGGAAGGCGGGGCTATTTTCCCCCAGTGTATGCATTTCTCATAGGCTTCGGGAGCGGAGCTCCTCAAGAAAAAAAGACGTACATACACTGGGTGGCGCTAGTGCCTTTTCTTTAAGCCCCACCACCAACAAACAAGTTGAGTGTCTGGTAACTAGTAGCAACCTGAAATACACTGAGAAAACAGATTACTGAGGTGAAATGGGATCTGCTACGGCACTACCGCTGTCTGTGTACGCCACAGGTCGGTATCGTGTGTGTGTGTGTGTGTGTGTGTGTGTGTGTGTGTGTGCGTGGGTGGGTGCTTGTGTGTGTGTTCTCATTTTTGTTAAGAGGCTGAAAAGTAACTTTCTAGAGCATAGACTACCTCCATCTAGTGATGTCGGTCTATTGATTTTGATGTATTGATTGAAAATTGTTCATTATTATCTTGGTTAATTAACATCTAATGTTAACTCTACTACATTTTATAGCAGTAGGGTAAAATGCTTGTCTTTGTTCAAAAGACTGCATTAACTGTAAAGACTGTCTTTTACATCAGCCTGTTTTCAGGGCCTTTTTTTTGGCTACATATTTGTTATTTTTGGCATAAATCAGTGTCTGTGACCTGTTTTCATTTAAAAAAAAGAACATTGGCACAAACCTAGCCTGTATGTATTTTTTTGTATGTCATCGAGAGTATTTAAATGATTTTCAATCAGGAAAAAAATGTGCGATTAAAATGCGATTAATCGCTGTCATGATCGGTTCTCTAATGGAGACCCAAAGATGCAGAACACCACTGACGGACACAGGATGAAAAGTTTAACAAGTTTATTTGCACAATCACACTGAATATGCAGAAGGCTGGTTCGGGCCTGGATTCAGGTTTCACCGGAGTCTGCGTGAGAGACAGCAACGTTAAGGACTGTTGATGGGGTTTGGTTTCCAATGAAGCACAGATAGTACCTTGAGGGTTCTTGAGGTTCTCCTTGGGAGAATCACTGTTGGTTCTGGAGAAGGATTTAGTAGCAGAGTCCGTTAGCTGCTTCAGCGTCTCACGTCTAGCTTGAGCAGACCTTGGCCTTGGTTTCCCAGCTCTAGCCCAGAGCTGCTTGGAGGTTGTCTGAGAATCTTCAGGGTTTGGCTTTGAGGGACGGCTCGGCAGGTTAGCTCTTCCAGAGCTTTCACGGAGGAAGCACGAGTTTCCTAGAGGCACAGAAACAGAGGTTAGAATCCAACTAGGAATTAGAGTAATGGAAAATCACTGAGATCTAGGCTTTAGCGCTGACCAACTGGATCAACACTGCGGCGTTGAGGCAAGGTCTGAAGACAGCTTATATAGTGGATCCTCTGATGATCTTGATGAGCTGCAGCTGTGCAGGAGGCTCCCTCAGAGGATCCACGGCGGACTCTGCTGGAGAAAGATGGGATTTTCTCCAGCTCCCAACAATCGCGAGTTAACTCAGGCATTGATGCGATTAATCGCGATTAAAAAAATTTAATCGATTGACAGCACTAGTTTATATATATATTTTTTTTCTAAATTTTTTGAAGTTCAATTGATTGAATATTGATTCTGAATCGTTATATCTGGCCCCATTCTACAGTAGTAGCCATTCAAAAGTTCCCCACTTTCCTTGGCTGGTCCTTGGTTGGTCCTTGGTTGGTCCTTGGTTGGTCCTTGGCTGGTCCTTGGCTGGTCCTTGGTTGGTCCTTGGTTGAACCTTGGCTGGTCCTTGGTTGGTCCTTGGCTGGTCCTTGGTTGGTCCTTGGCTGGTCCCCTTCGATTCCTTTAAAACATCTTTTTGCTTAAATATTCTTTCTGTCAGGATTTGTGGACATTAAGATCCATCTCCTGGTCAGACCCTGTAATTCAGTGAAAGGGTGGAGTCAGAGTATCCTGTGGAACCAACTACCAGTTTTAGTCCGTAGTCTGTTTTCCAGTGTAGTCCTGTTTCTCTGACTGTGACTAACTGGATGTGCTCTCTTCATCCTCTGACATGGGAGCTGGCTCGTAGCTCGTCTGCCTGGCTGTGTGTTTCCTGGACGGGGCTGCCTGTGGAGCTGGTTGACAGTTGCCTTTTGTATCTATGCTTCTTTTTCTATGTCTGCTTCTGTCTCCTTGAACCCCAGTGGGCCTCAGCAGATGGCCGCTCACACTGAGCCTGGTTCTGCTGGAGGTTTCTTCCTGTTCAAAGGGAGTTTTTCCTCTCCACTGTCGCTACAAGCATGCTTAGTGTGAGGGATTGCTGAAGAGTCAATGAGTCGATGCAATCAGCTGGTTTTCCTTAGATAGAAAACTTTGATTCAGTGTGACTGGATGATCTGGTTGAACTGGAAAGAACTTGAGATGACATGATGTGAATTGGAGCTATAGAAATAAACTGAATTGAAATTAAACTGAGAACTAAAAGATCTGCCTCCCATTCTACTTTTAGAAATTCTAGGAACCACTAGTAAACCTGCAGATTGAGAGCGAAGTGCTCTGTTAGGAACATAAGGAACAATCAGATCTCTGATATCAGATGGAGCTTGGCCATTTAAGGCTTTATATGTGAGAAGGAGGATTTTAAATTCTATTCTGGATTTAACAGGAAGCCAATGAAGAGAAGCTTAGTCCCTAAATCCAAGGTATGAAATGGACTCACACACTTCCACAGCAGAGACAGAGAAGCTGCAATAAAATCCAGAACCCTCCACAGGACGTCATCCATTCTGCTGTCAGTCTGCAGATGTGGGGCTTCTTTGTTGGTCATTTTTACATGTTTACATAAATGATTAAAACCTCATTAGATCAAACATCTGGATCCGTCCATATGCTGTCTGACAGTACCTGGTCTTTATATCTGATGACCAGCAGAGGGCAGCAGCGCTCTTTTTCTCCCCATCAGAATAAACAAGGCAAAGGGCGTGTCCGTCTCTGTTCAGCTACATGCATTCTTCATGTCCCAAGCCTCCAGGGAAGAGTCCTCCTGCTGGAAATCCTCCTTTTTATGCAACAAAAGTAAAAAAAGAAGGAATCAGGTCTGGGCTCAGTGCATATCTAAGTCACAGAGTCGTGAAAACGAGGAATTCTGTGTAGTAAGGGAAAAATGATAGTTATTTTGATCTTTTCTCCTGCAAAATTACAGTGGCAGAGTATTTTGTCATTTTCAGCCTAAATAAATCAACCAATTAAAATAAAGAGGACTTTTTTTTATTTATCAAACCTTTTAATAACTATGACTCTTAGCTTTATAAGAGCAAAGCAAAGGTAAATAAATACAAATACAAAATAATATTTGAGGACATGTTTATTGATTATTTCTACCAGCAAGAAAACAGTTTCTTTAGCAAATATGTATCTGAAGATACTTTCGCTGTGGGAACATTAACCCTGCGGCTGGAAAACCAACCAAAACAAAGTTAATTTATAAAAAAAAGTCATGTGTATGTTCAATTTGACACAGCGAAATCTATTTAAGTAGGAGTCAGCACAGAGCATGTTTGTCACCACATTGCATCAGCTGTTCTTTCTTCAAACTGCCTACAAGCTAAACTGAAAACTCTGATTATTAAGACATGCTTTTAACTTTGCAGCCTTTCCACCTCAGATAAGCTGCGTCTCTGAACTCTGTGACACCAGAGGAGCAGCCAGCAAGAAAACTCTCAGGGATGAAAACTTAACGGCTCAGTTTGATCATCTCAAGCATTCAAGTTTAGATTTTATTTACGCAGATGGACGAAGCAATAAAAGAGCAGCACAAACAATGCAAACATTAACCGACAGCCTGTTTTCTTCTTTATAATATTATACAAGCTGATTTAATTTACTGAGTGGATTTCATGTTGAATTTTAAAATGGAGAAAATGTTTTCTCTAGTGCTTGGGTGGGGGGGGGGTGTAGCCTATAGGGTGGGATAGAAGAAAGCAGAGAGAATATTTTCTAGGTGAAAGTCAGCACAAGGTGTAAAGGAGGCTGGCAAACAGAGCAAAAGGCCAAGCCTTAGATCGATGTGTGCAGGTCACCGACGGAAACGGCCGAGCGATGCTCTAATGACAAACAAAAAGCACCTGACCAAAAGTCTGGGGGCCATGGCTCCACGTAGAGGAGGGCAGTGAGGGGTCACAGCGAGGGGCCGCTTTCTGCAGCAGATGACAGGAAGCGTTCAGGAAAATCCAGAATACATTTAAACTGATTGTCTTCTTCTTTCAGACATCATTTCTGGATTTGTTTAGACTTACACAGACTTTTATGCACACAAAAATACATGTTGTTGAGTACAGCTAACAATTTATAGTTTCCAACATTCAGCTGTTTTCTTTTTAAACCCCATTTCATTCATCAGTTCATCAGTGTGATGGCGGTGGGGAAGAAGCTGCTGCAGAACCTGCTGGTCCTGCATTGAATGCTGGGAAGCCTCTTCCCAGAGGGCAGCAGGGAGAACAGTCCATGGTGGGGGGGTGAGGGGTCATTGATGATGTCACGGGCTCGGGACACGCAGCGCTGGGATGAAATGTCTTTAATGGAGGGAAGAGGAGCCCCCATGATCCTCTCTGCTGTTCTCACCTTCTTCCAGTCTGAGGCGCTGCAGCCTCCACACCACACAGTGAGACAGCTGCTCAGAACGCTCTCTATGGAGCTTCTGGAGAAGGTGGGGAGGATGGGGGGGGGCCAGGTGGGTTCTCCTCATCCTCCACAGGAAGTCCAAGCGCTTCAGGGCCCTTTGGACCAGTGAGGTGGTGTTTCCAGTCCAGGTGAGGGTGTCTGTGATGAATGTGGTGCTGCTGACCACCTCTACAGCTCAGAAACAGTCAGACGTAGAACCTTTAGATATCAGAGTCCAAGAGAGAACTGTCAACATGCAAACTAGCATTAAAACCTCAGGTACCCTGCAGAAACTGAATTTTAGAAAGTAAAAAATGGCAGTTTTCCATTTTAAATGGCTAAATGATTTACACGAGATGTGTAATATTCTCATTCAACGCCCACATTACGCGCATAGATGTTCCTAATTTAGGATGAGTTTTTAATTTTAGATGTGTATATGCTCCAGTTTGGGCCATAGAAGAAACAGAAACACATCCGGGTCACAGTTCAGGCTGAGGTGCAGCTTTTTCTACCAGATATTAACTAAATGCCTGTAGTGTTATGGTTCTCATTTGTTGTGACTCTGAGTTTTCAGTTTTCTGTTATCAGTTGTTTTTATTTTCCATGATCTTCAAGCATTCTTTAGTTACTCTCTGTCGCCCCCTTGTGATTGTTTTCTTTCCCCTTGGATTTCCTCTTGCCAGTTCCACCCACACCTGCTCCTCATTCAGCTCGTTAGTCCATCCTTTGTTCTGTTCTCCTTAAATACTCCACCTCTGCAGTCACTCAGTGCTGGTTCCTTCTCAGTGCTGTACTCATCTACTCAGCTCATCTCCCTGTGGCTCCTCAGGCTCGTTTTTCCCCTGATGTCTCCGTGGTTTTTGGTTTGTTAAACTTTTTAGTTAGATTTCTGGATTTTTACCTCTGTTTCCTTGTTCTTCAATTAAACCTGTCATCTCTGCTTCACTCGGCTCTGCATCTGGGTCCTTAAGCAACCTTACCCCCCGCTTGTGACATGTAGTTATTAACACCCAGCCAGCAGATGTTGGTAGTTGTGACATGCTAACAAATACATATTTGAATTTTGATCAGATAATATTAATAATATTAATATTTGATTAACTAACCAGATCATAACAGCTTGTATTTGCTCAGAGGCCCGTTGCTCAACCTGTTGCTATGGAGCGTTATCTGCAAGCGTATATACGCCGATATGCTGCTTCATTGCGTTTACGCGCTGCTATGCATTCGTTTTATTTACTGCTTCAAATTGATTTCTTTCTGATCAAAATAATGACAAATTATGACCATTAACAGTCTGAAATTTATTTCTTTGCATCCAGCAAGTTTAGTTGAAATGTGAAGAATGTTATTTTGTTGGAAAAATTGTCATTTTTGAAAAAGAAACAAACATATTCAGATAAGCGAATAAATATAAAACAGCCTGCCACAGACTACTGTAACCAAATTAACATTATGAGGTAAACCAGTTTACAGGTTGAATGGCAGTAGATCAATGTGTCTATTTAGGTGAACTCACCTGTCAGCAGGTGAGGATGAAGAATAAAAATATTGTTCTAACTGGAAGGACCTGTTCATCATCTCATGGGTTCCTCCTCATCTTGTTCCTCAGTAAAAACTTTCTGACTGTGCAGTTCTCCCAACTCTCCGGACTAAATCAGGGAATAAAACAAAGTGATTGGCTCTAAGGAGGCTGGAGACAGAGGACACTGAGTTTATGGAGGGAAACCATGTTAACTGACACAGGTTGAGGAAAATATCTTTATGAAATAAGAACATTTCATAAATAACAAACTTCAAGTTTTCATTAAACCTGCATGGTGAAACAGGCCTCTGGTGTGTTTCCCGATTGCTCTCTGCTGCCCCCTAGTGTCACTCTCACTTTCCTTAGTTCCCTTCCATCTCTTTCTATCCATTTAAGAAATGACTCCACTCATTGTTCAGTATTCTCCTCCCCAGTATATATCCTCCTCCTCTGTAGTCAGTCTGAACTGGATTGTCTTCATTACCTCCTGTAAGTCACTGCAGTCAGTGACACCATGAACAGATCCAATCAGGAAGAGCTGGGCTGACTCCTCACCTTTCCTGGACTTTAGATCTGAACAACGGTGAGTTTGTGCAACAAAATATTAACAGAAATTATCCATCTTCTCCCGCTAATTCCACCAGGGTGGCGGTGGGGCCGATGTGTCAGGCTGGGTGGAGGTTTTAGAGGACCCAAATGCAGAGGCAGAAGCTGAGGTGCTTTCTCTCAAATTTAACATCAAAACGGTGACAACAGAAGAAAAAAATCCAAAATCCAGAAAACCAAAATCAAGGAGACATCAGGGAAAACCCACGAGGAGCCAAGAAGGGATGAGGAACCAGCAAAGACTGTCTGAACAGGAGGAGTATATATGGGAGACAGAAACAATGGGAGGAGTAGATGAGGAGCAGGTGGGGATGGGAGCGGGAAGGAGACTGACACAAGAAGGCAGCAGAGGGTAAACAAGATTTACATAAGAACTAAAATACAACCAGAAAACAACTCAAAATGGAAATATAACCAATAAAACTGGAACTTTAAACAGAACCAAAGCCATGATTCGATGTCTATGAGCGGCAGTCTGTAGGTGAGAGGCGGGGTACATCCTGGACAGGTCGCCAGTCGGTGGCAGGGCAACACAGAGACACACAGTGACCAGTGGTGAGCGCTCAGGGCGTTCAAGGCTTTCACTACTGGCCTAAAATCAATCAGAAACACTAATCTGCATTTATAAGCTAAACATTCATTTTATTATTTCCAACTGTATTCATTTATTTCAAACAATCCATTCTCTTAATTTCATGGCGTTTCTCTTGATCGCGCTGCTTTCATTACATGGATCTGGTTGACTATTTTCTGTCCAATCAGATTTCAGCCTCTGTGTGTTGCTATAGCAACTAAATCTGCCCATGGCCTTCAGAATCAGCAGAGCTGCTGATTTTACCTTTACAATATTAGTTAGGAACGTTTCCTTCAACCAATTAGGGTCAGCTAGAGGCCCCGCCCCTATGTCAGCTGTTTCTGTTCTCTGATTGGTCAGTTAGAGCTAAATGTTTACAGCCAAGTTAAGCTACAAACAATCTGGAGACACTAACGCTTCCTGCACAAAGACAGAAGGATGGGATATATTTTATGTTCTATTTAATCTGGTAATTAGATGCATTTTGAAGCTGAACGGCTCCTGATGATGCAAACATGGCGGAGCTGTGGTTATAGAGTAGAGCTAATAGTTCTCTGTATTTACCCTCACACTGATCTTCCTCTCAGTTATATCTGCGATTGTTGCATTTCTTATTTGAATATGACTGGTGGCTTTCTGTTATTAAAATATGAAAGTGTTGATATTAAGCCCTTGACACCCATCGTTGCAAGTTGATGTCCACATGTGTGTAAAGTGGTGAATGGCCTGTATTATATATATATATATATATATATATATATATATATATATATATATATATATATATATATATATATATATATATATATATATATATATATATATAAACTATTTTCTCCCCCCTGGTGGGGTGGTATGTGTCATCCTCAAGCTGGGGTCCTCTACCAGAGACCTGGGAGTTTGAGGGTTCTGCGCAGTATCTTAGCTGTTCCTAGGACTGCGCTCTTCTGGACAGAGACCTCTGATGTTTTACCTGGAATCTGCTGTAGCCACTCTCCCAGTTTGGGGGTCACAGTCCCCAGTGCTCCAATTACCACTGGCACCACTGCTGCTCTCACTTTCCACATCTTTTCTAGCTCCTCCTTCAGTCCTTGGTATTTCTCAAGCTTCTCGTGTTCTTTCTTCTTGATGTTGCTGTCGCTTGGGATTGCCACATCTATCACTACTGCCTTCTTCTGCTGTTTGTCGATCAACACGATGTCTGGTTGGTTAGCCATCACCTGTTTGTCAGTCTGGATCTTGAAGTCCCATAGGATCTTAGCTCGGTCATTCTCAACTACCTTAGGAGGTGTCTTCCATTTTGACCTTGGGACTTCCAGCCCATACTCATGGCAGATGTTCCTGTACACTATGACAGCTACCTGGTTGTGGCGTTCCATGTATGCACTTCCTGCCTGCATTTTACACCCTGCTGTTATGTGCTGTATTGTTTCAGGGGCATCTTTGCACAGTCTGCATCGGGGGTCCTGCCTGGTGTGGTAGACCCTGGCCTCTGTTGAACTTGTACTGAGTGCCTGTTCTTGTGCTGCCATGATTAGTGCCTCTGTGCTGTCCTTCAGTCCAGCCTTTTCCAGCCACTGGTAGGATTTTTGTAAAATATTTTTTATATATATATATATATATATATATATATATATATATATATATATATATATATATATATATATATATATATATATATATATACGTATATATCATTCATCATATATATAATGATCATTCATCTTATTCATCTGCTCCCTCTGCTGTATATACGTTCATCCCAGCTATATAAGCTCATTATCGTTATTATTTGTGGTACTTATTCATATGTTCTTATTTTAATCATGCTTTCATGTCAGTTATTCATTTTTGTTTCATGAGTTTTAGTTTAGTTCCTGGTTCATGTTACCGTCCCTGGAGGCCAGTGGATTTAGAGGGTTTACTGTTTGTCCCCTTTGTCCTGATCCTGTCCCGGCTCTTCTCCCCGGAGCCCTCAGTTTTAATACCCATAAGCCTGGCTCCAAGGTGGAGACCAGTTTAAAGTTCTGCAGTTATCCTGGTACCATGTCTTGTCTCTGTTCCTCTCTACCACTGAACCCGCCTGTCTCCATCTGACCATGTCTGTCTGAGCTCGCTGATAGACTCATAGAACTCTATACCGGATTCCTGGAACCCTGGATCTGTCTGTTCCTGTTTGGATCGGAACCCCTGGTCGGGCTAAGGACTCATGGGTCATGGAACCGTCCGGTTCTGAACTGATTCTCTGACCTGGATCGGTCTCCTGCCTGCTCACTGGGGTAGCTGCATCAGGGACACTAAGGGCAGCTCTGAGCTGATCCTGCCTTCCTTGGAGAGGATGGACTGAACTGCTAAACCAGGTAAGTGACTCACTCTGATAATCCTCCCCTGCCAGATGACCCTGGTCACTGACCTGTGTTTCTCCTCCAGAGTGTCAGTGATTGGGCGGCGCCCCGCTCCACACCTGCAGCCCCTGCAGTCCGCTGATCATTTCTGTCAGTAAACTGAAACTTCCCATTATCTGACTCGCCTGGAATACCGGATCCATCTGTCCCGTTTATGACACTCTTATGCCTTTTGGACATTTTTATAAATCTTTCAGTTCTTATTTCCAATGCCTTCCCCATTTTCACCCATCAGTGTATTTGTGGACTAATGTCCTTTGATTTAATTAATCTTTGCTTGTATGGCTTAGTGAAATGAATGCTGTGAATTTAACATATTTGGCCATATTTCCTTTATTTATATAGAGAAAAGCAAATAGTTTAATATTTACTTATGTGCAGATGTGAAAGAAGTCTAAGATGTATCATATGTTTGTTTTTCAGCTGACTTTAAGCAGAGTAATATGGCTGTGCAGCCATTCTACTGGGAGTCAGAGCGAGAGCTGGAGGCAGCTGAATCCGCTGCGGTTTTATCAGGACCGGCCGCTAGCTCCCCTTTATCTCCAGATCTCCTCTGGTGCCGCTCGCCTCGGAGGCTTTCAACCCTTATCGCTGTGAAATACATTAAAGACCAGATTAAAATAAGAGAGAACGCCAAAGGATGTTCTGCAAACAGTCAGGGATCTTCAGCTATATCCACATCTTTGAATAACTTGATGAAAACAGAAAAAGGAGGATATTTAACTGATCATTTAAAGGTATCCCATATTGCATCAGATTTTATTTTGTTCATGCAGTCTACAGCTGCTGAAAACGCTATAAAACAGCTAAAGCTCAGAGTAAAATATTCCAATCAGAGGAAGAATGTTTCAAAGTTATAATCCAGCCAGAAAGCAGCAATCAGGCTCTAAATCTGGACTCAGACCAGAACCTTCAGAGAGACTAACTCTGCTCTTCTAATAAACAGTCTAATTACTAAAGACAGTTTGGGCTAAGGATGGAGAGGCCACTCTGTTCAATCTCAAGTCCTCCATTAGAAACACACTGATCCTCCATGATTGCCTGGGTTCTTCTCACACATGGGCCCAAAGAACCGCCAGATAAACGTCTTCATTGTCTACAACCTGAACAGACTGAACCCGCAGCGAAGGGAAGCTTCCAGAGGATAGAACAGAATAATTTACCTTCTGGCAAAACCTTCAAGTAAAAACCGAACTGATGAAGCAGTCAACTCAGAGATTTTTAGCCTGATTTTCTTTTCTGCAGAAATGCAAAATAACACCAGTTTATAAATGAATGGCGGCCTCCTTCACAGGCAGAGCTGCTGCCCTCCCCTCCTCATCTGCTTTACACTGGACCATTTAAAGGAAAAGAAAAAAGTCCGCTCGTATTTAGAATTCAAACTTCTGAAAGTTCTTTAAATCTGAAATGATTCCATCCTGTTCAATAAATGATCAGTGTTTTTAATTCAGAGTAATTTTCATGTGAATGTGCTTTACTGGAGGCATCCATGTTTGTCAAAGAACACTACTGCCACCTACTGGTTAGTGACGTCACGGTGCGGTATCGGCTGTTGATCAAGTCCCAGTGCTGTATCTGGTGTTTGTCACAACGCGCTATTATCCAAGTCATCTTGAAAACATTCTTCTTCCAAATGTTGGCTACATATTACGGGTTTTTTCTCTGGCCAGAAGTTCGATGGCAAATCCTCCCTCTTCAAGTTGGCGATCCAACGACCAACCCGTCCGTGGAGGATCAGGAATCAGAAAGGTGGAATAACTCTTTTTTCCACTTTTACCCGATGTATTCCAGCATCCAGCTGCCATGCACGTGGGCATTGTCAGTTTCACTATAGCTCTGGTGAATTTCAATGGTGAAGTCCTCTGGAAATCTTCAATAATTGTTGTTGATTGCAGATGTGTCTAGTAGTTCCCATTGATTTAGCTTGTAAAGCGGGAAGAATGGCGCTAGGCTAACCGCACCGTGACGTCACTGCTGGAAGATGGCAGGAGGGAGTGGCTACTATATTTGGGCAAAAATGGCCGCTCCCAGACTCAGTGATCACAACGAAAATTAATTAGATTTTTTTACTGATTAACGCTAAATTTACTAAATCACCGCAAAAGTATTAATTCAGGGTGACTTTTCCTTTAAGGGCAACATGTGAGATTAAAATAGAACATAAAGAAGTAAAGTACATTTTCTTTGTGTTTTCTGCATGCAATACTAAGTTCAACTGTAAAAATGAGTTCCATCAAACTGTCCTTATAGCTCCAAATGAAGCGTTCATTTTCAGACAGGGTTTTACATTTTGTAAACCAAATATGAGCACATTCTGTTCTCTTAAAGAGATTTTGGGATAATTTGTTTCATTGAGAAACTTTGAAATAAATCGGACCACAAAAGGCAATGAGTGGGATGGCGCAGCGAGGCTGTAGATACGTCGTCTATATGCCGCAGTAACTGAATAGTTTGCACCAACCTGCACCAAATGACATGAACACCAGCAAACACCATTAGACAGAAACGCCTCTCAGCTGGAATACTGGCTTTCTGTTCTCTACGGCATTATTTTATTAAATGATTGTGTTGTTGGAGTTTTCTGTCTGTTGCTGACTTGCAGTTACGTTTCCCAGCTCCAACATAAGAGTTTGTGTTTTCCAACCTTGGATTTACTGCAGATTGGCGTTCATTACTGTTAGGATTCCACTTTGTGTGGGTTGTTTTTCGTGTTTTCTTCTCTCCACCATCAGGTGGCGCCCTGTCCTCGTTGGGCCTCCCAGCACACCTGCAGCTTGTTGGGTCATTACCAGAGGAGTACTTGAGCAGTGGGCTGTCACCACCTGGACACCTGGAGTGTTTGCCAGCATTGGTTACTCCAGCCATACTGAGATTAGCAGAGTCTAACCTTAGCATTGTTTCTCTGAGTCTGAACTTGTTTTTTGTCTTTGCTCTTCGGCAGGAAGACTTCCTGTGTTACTGGATAAGCCTGGACCTTCTACCCCTGGAAGGATTTACTGAGTCTCACTGAGCAAGGGGAAACCTCCACATGATCCGTTCAAGTCCACTCCTGGAAAACCGAGTGACAGTCCGCTCCTTTACTCCTCTGGGTCCAACGTATGTCTGCCTGTCCGCTCTCCAACGAGTTCCCTCTTCTCTGGATTAAACCCCCACAAACCGGATCCAAGGATAAACCAAGAGCCCCCCAAAAGTGAGTGCCTCTCCAGAAATATTCAAGCGTCCGTCTATTTTCCCACTGTCCCTGAACTGATCATTTTGATCTCCCCTTCAGAGTTTCCGGTTCACCAGTCCGCTGAGTTCCAGCATTGTTTCCCCACAGAGTTTCATCTCCATCAGTGTTTGCTAACCTACAATAAACCTGTTAAACTTTTACCCTTGGTCTCTGAGTGGTTCTCTGCATGTGGGTCAGATCTTTAAAGCCCATTATGACGATTACTATTCGTGGTGATTGGCCATTGAGGCATGATATGACATGATAGGATTATGTATAGCTCTAACCTTGGCACTAATTATTACAGAAAATCATTATAATCTTAGTACTATTGCAATTACAGCGGTAAAGTTACTGTATAATCCAACCTCAGAAATGACAGTAGGTCCTATAGATCAGTGTTTCCCAACCTTTATTGACTTGTGTTCCCCTTTATCAGCTCTGTTAGCTCTTTCCTAAAATGCATGTGTCCAAAGGCTCAATACAGCACACAGAGCTTCAAATAACACGGGTTCTTTATATAAAAACTAAATAAATAAATAAATATATATATATATATATATATATATATATATATATATATATATATATATATATATATATATATATATATATATATATATATATATATATATATATATATATATACTGTATATATATATATATATATATATATATATATATATATAGCTTTATTACTATTAAAAGAATCTCTTGGACAGAAATGACAGTCCCTGTGTTTTCTACTTCTCCATGTTGTCATAGTTATGGTTCTGTTTAGTTCGGTTTTGGACTTTTTCTGTTCAGCCTGTCTTATTCAGCCATCAGCAGTTATCACAACAGCTCAGTCTGCCTCCAGCCACCAGCCCACTCTAGATTATCTCCACCTATTCCACCTAATTAGTTCTCACCTGTTCACCAGCCTACCTACCTGTCTCTGTCTACTCATCTCTGCCAGAACGTCTCACTCTCTCCTGCTAAGGCTGCCTCTAACTGTATGCTACACTTATGCCTGTTTCCTTCACTACTGGATCCTATGTATCCTGCCAGCTGAACTCTCTAGCTGAGGTTGCCTTTCTCTCCATGCTCCAGTGCTATCCGTTCCTTGGTGAGTCTCAGCTGCCCGCTTGTCTGTTCTGGTGGGTCTCCGGTCCACACGGCCTTTTGAATCTGTCAACATCTAAATCTCCTGGTTCTCTGCTCACCCCTGCAAACCACACAGGTTGCACAGGTTGCACAGTCAACCAGAGTTCCTCTGCCAAATCAGTTTCGCCTGCTTCATCTGCCATTATTCACTCCTTCAATAAACTCTTCAAACGTAACTCTGTGTGGCTGAATATGGGCTGCACCTATGAGAAACTGTGACACATGTAGGCTCACAGGTTTTAGCTGTTTATGCCCCCTTCTATAACACCGGCGCGGATGAGGTATCTGCTCCTTTCCTATTCCGAGAAAACATTTGTGCGTCAAGCTTTAGATGGATCAAGGACCTCAAATGAACAATCAGCCCCTCTGTTCTATATAACCACAACAGCAGTAGATCACACTGACTGATCTAAGATACGTTCACACATCCCACACTGAGTCTGCCTACAGAAGAATATAAAAAAATCCCTGAGGTCCTTTTTGTCTTCCTGATGGAAATCCTTTTGGGAATTCCTTCCCAAAGCTTCCAGCATCCTGAAATATTCCTCCTGATTATCACTATCAGTTCTCTGATACCTGGATGCTGGAAACGATCAAAACACAAAGCAGTGTTTATGCAATAACCATGACTCATCTAAATATTATTTATGCAATCATGTTTTGACTACAGAGCAGACGTCATGTCCAATAATTGGCCTCCTGTTCCTCTCAACCCAGCGGTGGAACAGCACCGTCATTTCCTATTGTTTCTCAGGATTTTTAATGCCGTTAGATTTCAAACTGTTAGACTGTAATGTGTTTTTGTAAAAATGTGTTTATATTTCCCTGAAATGGCTGACAGGTTGCAGAGCTAATGTTCAACGTTTAAAATATCTCCTGTTTTCAGGTTCTGAGTGTCATACGGAACATTAATAGTCCCTTTAAATTCAGTCAGAGCAAAATGTCTGATGTACTTCGCAAAATAAGGGAAAACTATCTTTATGTTGGTGTAAAGTATAAACACTGTTTTTATTAGTATTATTTTATGTATTCCTTAGAGTGACTCTGTCCACAGTGTCAAAGGGTCAATAAATAGTTTGGGTTGAAAAAAACTAATCTGAATACCCAGTTTATATAAGATCTATATAAGCTGTGAATAAGTTCAGCTCATGATGCTCGTCTACTTTCATCGGCTATTAATGAGAATAGAAGCATTACCCAATCCATACCAGAAGCACAATCCATACCTGAAGCACGATCCGTACCTGAAGCACGATCCGTACCTGAAGCACGATCCGTACCTGAAGCACGATCTGTAGCTGAAGCACGATCCGCACCTGAAGCACGATCCATACCTGAAGCACGATCTGTAGCTGAAGCACGATCCGTACCTGAAGCACGATCTGTAGCTGAAGCACGATCCGTACCTGAAGCACAATCCATACCTGAAGCACGATCCGTACCTGAAGCACGATCCGTACCTGAAGCACGATCCGTACCTGAAGCACGATCTGTAGCTGAAGCACGATCCATACCTGAAGCACGATCCGTACCTGAAGCACGATCCGTACCTGAAGCACGATCCGTACCTGAAGCACGATCCATACCTGAAGCACGATCCATACCTGAAGCACGATCTGTACCTGAAGCACGATCCGTACCTGAAGCACGATCCGTACCTGAAGCACGATCCGTACCTGAAGCACGATCCGTACCTGAAGCACGATCCGTACCTGAAGCACGATCTGTAGCTGAAGCACGATCCATACCTGAAGCACGATCCATACCTGAAGCACGATCTGTAGCTGAAGCACGATCCGTACCTGAAGCACGATCCGTACCTGAAGCACGATCTGTAGCTGAAGCACGATCCGTACCTGAAGCACGATCCATACCTGAAGCACGATCTGTAGCTGAAGCACGATCCGTACCTGAAGCACGATCCGTACCTGAAGCACGATCCGTACCTGAAGCACGATCCGTACCTGAAGCACGATCTGTAGCTGAAGCACGATCCATACCTGAAGCACGATCCATACCTGAAGCACGATCTGTAGCTGAAGCACGATCCATACCTGAAGCACGATCCATACCTGAAGCACGATCCATACCTGAAGCACGATCTGTAGCTGAAGCACGATCCGTACCTGAAGCACGATCCGTACCTGAAGCACGATCTGTAGCTGAAGCACGATCCATACCTGAAGCACGATCCATACCTGAAGCACGATCTGTAGCTGAAGCACGATCCGTACCTGAAGCACGATCCGTACCTGAAGCACGATCCGTACCTGAAGCACGATCTGTAGCTGAAGCACGATCCATACCTGAAGCACGATCCATACCTGAAGCACGATCTGTAGCTGAAGCACGATCCGTACCTGAAGCACGATCCGTACCTGAAGCACGATCTGTAGCTGAAGCACAGTCCGTACCTGAAGCACGATCCATACCTGAAGCACGATCCATACCTGAAGCACGATCTGTAGCTGAAGCACGATCCGTACCTGAAGCACGATCCGTACCTGAAGCACGATCCGTACCTGAAGCACGATCTGTAGCTGAAGCACGATCCATACCTGAAGCACGATCCATACCTGAAGCACGATCTGTAGCTGAAGCACGATCCGTACCTGAAGCACGATCTGTAGCTGAAGCACGATCCGTACCTGAAGCACGATCCGTACCTGAAGCACGATCTGTAGCTGAAGCACGATCCGCACCTGAAGCACGATCCATACCTGAAGCACGATCTGTAGCTGAAGCACGATCCGTACCTGAAGCACGATCTGTAGCTGAAGCACGATCCGTACCTGAAGCACGATCCGTACCTGAAGCACGATCTGTAGCTGAAGCACGATCCGCACCTGAAGCACGATCCATACCTGAAGCACGATCTGTAGCTGAAGCACGATCCGTACCTGAAGCACGATCCGTACCTGAAGCACGATCTGTAGCTGAAGCACGATCCGTTAATTACTTTTTGTGAAACAATTTTGATGCTTTTTCCATTTTCTCCATTAAATAGATTCTCTGATGCATCATGGGACATGCTCAGATCAGTTTTGCAAAATAAGATCAAGCCATGTTTATCTGTGCTTTAGTTGTTTCTTTCTTTAGATTATGCACTATATACCAAAATGTTAACATGAAAGGAAAAAAATAAAACTCAAAAAGAAGAGATTTATGTTTAAATCCAAAGCCGATAAAGTTAGCTCCTGGAAGTAGCGTAGCATCCCATTTCCTGTACAGATCAGGAACAGAGTGATAAAACAGAAAGGATCCAAACGCATTTATTTTCTCAGAAAACACATTATTAACCTTTAACTTCCAAGAACAGAATTAAGGATCTATTATTTGAGGCAGACAAACACTTAGATTTCTCACATCAGAATTGGTTGGGCGACGTCTTTGTCAAAGGTAAGAACATCTCTGGGTGAGTGATCACGTATCTCTGGAAGTGGACGATCTGTCCGGCTGGATGCCAACGGGACACGGCTGGTGATTCAGAGGGGAGGGGGACAGGCAGGAGATCAGAACCCAGCAGACGGATGTAGGCAGGATGATTCAGAGGGTGAAACCAAAGCCGAAGTCAGTGACGTAGTGGGATGGCAGGTCAGAGATCTGGTGAGGCACAGAAGGAGAATCCAAGATGGAGTCAGGTAACATTTCTAGGTACGGTACGCAGTACAGACTGGACGAGGGCAGGCAGACTCAGTGATCGGGAAACGGCTAAGGTCGGCACACCAGCAGGCACTAAAATAATTTCCACATATGGCCTGAATGATCTGGCCCTAATGTCTGTGGTCTGAAGGCTGGTTAAATAGAGACTAATGCAGTGGATCAGATGAGCGGTGAGGAGAACTGGGCAGAGCTAAGCGGGCGTGTGAATGAGTAATCAGACCAGGCATTTTGGGGCAGAGAAAATTAGTTTTGGTCTCTTATATAAGGTAAAATTTAAGGAGGACCCGAATTTAGATCAGGTTGTGCAATGAGCTGATGGTATGGATCATGCTATCGGTGCGCTAACAGTACGGATCAGTAGTGACAAGCACCCTGACAGGTTAGTTTTTTTTAATGAAACACCACTACAGAAGAATAGTTGTATTTCTGTCAGTGTGGTTAGTTATACTTTTATAGAACTGATATGTCTAAAGTCCTTTCAGACAACTGTAGTTGTAAACTGGTGCTGTGTGAAATTATAAAATGGGCCAAACACAGGTTCTAAAAGTGGCGTTTTATATATTAGCTACGAATCAGAATCAGAATCAAGTTTATTGCCAAGTAGGTTTGCACTTACAAGGAATTTGACTTGGTGTTGTTGGTGCAGACAAAAAAAACAAAACAAAACAAAATAACAAAATAAGATGGAATATATATAAATATATATATATATATATATATATATATACACAGAAGCCATATACAAACAGTAGACTATGCGTTATTGTAACGCAGAAATCCTGGATGGAGGAGAGAAACATTGTTCAGTGTCACGGACTTGTTGATAAGGTCGATAGCAGATGGGAAAAAACTGTTTTTGTGACGGGAGGTTCTGGTCCTGATGGACCGCAGCCTCCTGCCAGAGGGAAGTGACTGAAATAGTTTGTGACTGGGGTGCGAGGGATCAGCCACAATCTTCCCTGCACGCCTCAGAGTCCTGGAGGCGTGCAGCTCCTGGAGAGATGGGAGGTTGCAGCCAATCACCTTCTCTGCAGACCGGATGACACGCTGCAGTCTGCTCTTTTCCTTAGCGGTGGCACCAGCGTACCAGATGGTGATGGAGGAAATGAGGATGGAACTACGGGAACTCGTGCTGCCGTTACAGGATGACAATCACCCCCCCTCATCCTGTTGTCTCTTCATCCACACACTGGCTTCATGAGGTCCGTTTGTGCGGATGGCTTTACAAAGCAGCTAGGAAAGTGAAGAGGCGTTTCAGTAGCTTAGCAATGGAAAAGGCGTTAATCAATAACAGCATCAACGATATTCCTGAACACTGATGTCAATCCAAGCCCAAAGATGTTCCAATGTTCGCTCGGCGCGAATCATGACTACATCAACGGCGTCATTGAGTTGGCGCGCCGGGGGCTCCTGTGTTACGGGTCAGGGGACGTCCTGCAGTCATGCAGCTGCGATCATGTGGAAGGACGGCTAATGAGTTGCCTGTTGCAATGCCAGCTGTTGCTTTGCTGAGATTAGATTACTCAGTTTCTTTTAGAAAGATAAAAGTGAAAAATGTTTGTGATTCATGCTATCAAATATATCAAAATGTTAACTTAATGATTGCGTACCTCATAGTGAGGTTTGAAAGTTTGCCAATCTGAGCTGTAGTCTCACAGCTATTAATAGAAGTTAGTCACATTGACATGTTATTTAGCTTTAGATTGAAACCGTAAGTTTATTTATTCTTCATTTTCTGAGGGTATGAAAAATGTAATTTAAACATTGGCTTTTATAACATACAATTTAATAGGCTTTATAAATAACCTTTCTCTTTTTAATATACAGATTATGCACCTTTTCCAGATAAGTAGAAGTCTGATCTCTGGTTGATTGATGTAAATCCACACCTGGTCTGGCCGTAGGGAGAATGGGCAGGGGGGTGGGGTTCGGCAGTGGGGGGGTTATAAGTATTTACTTCCACCCACTCCTTTTTTGGCCTCATAACTGGATTGATTTGTTTTGCTGAATTTGAACATATTAGCAAGACATTTGGTTTCATTTGAATTCAATACTTAGCTGATACGATCATCATCCCTTTTATTTACAGGAGGGGCTGAACTCCATCAGTAGTTTCACCGTATTGCCCTGTTTCCATGTTTCCTCAATGCCTTCTTTGTTTCCTCTTCTGTTTTCCTGGGGATTTTATTTCTGAGGACGGGGCTGTTTTTGTCATTCAACATCAGCGTGAATAATTTAGATGCTATGAAAGTTTCAGCCCCCTCCTGCACAATGGTAACAGGAAAATCCACTCTGTGCCCAGGATGCAAAGTCACAGATTATTTATGAGAAGATGCCACGAACATTTGAATGGGAAGGAAAAGCGGGCAGCAGAGCACGGGTCATGAGGAAGGTCAGCATGCTGGTAAAAAGTTGGAAATGACAGAGCGATGATCAGGGATCATTTAGGTTCCCACCTGCTGTTCATGCAGCTACTGCTCAGAGTTACTTCTACAAGCAAACCGGTGAAACACATTAAGGTCACATCCAGATATACAGCTTCTAGTTTGTCTCTTTTTTGTGTTTTAATATTATGGAGTAGATTTCCCCCACTAGCTATGAAGTCTAATCTAAGATTTTTATACTGAGTCTGTAACTAAAGCGATCATTTATTTCTTCCTGCTGATGAAACAAGCTGTTGTTTAAATGAGAAAGAAGGAAATTAGAGGCAGGAATCTGTCCATGTTTTCCAGAAATGAAACCTTCCCTTCATTGTGAAAAGGCTGAAGGCATCATCAGAGGCGGCGGTGGCGGCTATCATCAGAGGCGCCTCATGGTTTCCCACCCAGAGTGCTCTACCTTTACTTAAAGTTGTGTTTCTTTCCCTACAGCACCAGATGACCACACTATAACAGGGCTGATAGTGTCTGCAGCAGTAATTGCTTCTGTCATGGAAGAGGTAGAGGAGAAGGATTCTGCCTGGGGGGCGTGGGGGGGGGGGTTCAAGAGCACTGACAGAGACACAAACTACAACAGATCAGATTTGACAGATATGCCAAAAGACAGAAACATGAAAAATATCATTTAACCTTTGAGAAGAGAGTCAGCAGCTTGTTGCATCATTACACATCCTATCATCTATTAAGACTTCTATGAAGTCTGGGTCATAATGAATATTATCATTACCAGTCACTTTATTAGATACTGATGTTTGACTACTTGTTGACACAAATAACGGAGCGGCCAATCACGTCGCAGCGACTCCATGCATGTGTCCATCCAGATGTGCTTCAAATCAAAGTCTAGAAAAGTTATTTTTCTTAAAATTAGTGAATTATATCTTGAATTGAGGAGGAAAGTGAGACACTTTGCCAATGAAACGAGACAATTTCTATTTAAAATCAGAAAGAAAACACTGCAGTCTCTTATTTCAGGTGTATACTATCTAATTATCTTATTATCATTCCATTGGCAAATCATCTTTTTCCCTCGAATTAAGGGTAAATACACTTAAAAAATGTTGACTTATTTCTAGATCGCTCTTGAAGGGAACAGACAGGATTTAAGAGAACGCACACGGTCGTTGATCGGCGGGTTATCTGCTGGGATTTTCACACAGAACCACCTTGAAGGTTTATGTAGAAAATGTTTGAGAGGGACAAAACATCCGATGAGCTTGATGATGTCAGAGGAGAATGTGTAAACCTGTTAGAGATGATAGAAAGCAACAGAAGCTAAAGGAGGTCTGCTTATAGGCGAGGAAGGCAGACTGACATCTTTAGACTCTTCAGTGCATCAGATCTTAAAGCAGATGGATGAGTCATGATCACTGTTAAAAACACATTCAAGGTGTCTAACATCAATAAATAGAAATCATTTAGCATTTATAGTTTGTTTCTTGTCAACAAAAACACAAGTAACATCAGATGTTTGATCCGTGAGTACAAAAGTTAAGATGTTACAAATGCACATCATACATTTAGAACTTCTAGAACTCTTGTCATTTTCTGAAACTTGGCAGCTTTGTTGTTCCTACGTGAGCAGTTAAACATGCCTGGAGATATTTCTGTAGCTGAACAGTGCGTCTGGTATTTCTTTAACATTCATGTGTCAAAGCTCAGAACTGAAGGCCCAGAATTCGAAGCAGAAAGACCAGTGTGATTCACAAAAATGTTTATTTGCGTACGTCGGATCTGCAACTCAGCAACAAAGGCGTCAAAGGCTGGATTCTAAGTGAGGGAAAACTCAGGGTAGTGACCACGCGAATCTGACAGAGGGCGATTATGAGGATGTGAGTCACTAACCTGGTTTTAGAGTTCAGTCTGTGCCCAGAAGAAGGATTAGAACATCGCAAAAGGAGTTCCAGAAGCCACAGCCTGAAGACTGCCAAACCGTCTGACGAGCTGACCCTAACAGAGAAAGGAAGGCAGGAGTATCCAGAAGACAAAGCAGAAGCTGGTGTCAAAGAGGTTAGCAGGGGTCCAGACCAGGAGATCAGAGATCCAAAGAGATGCTGAGGGGACATTTAAGTCAAAGTCAGAAGGCAGATCCAGGTACAGTCCACAAGCAGAAACCAACAAGAGTCCGAAGACAGATCAGGCAAACAAATCAGAAACAACAAAAGGAAGGCTCAAAGGTCTGAAGGCAGAGCTGGTCAGGATCAGGCAATCAGAACAACAACAGGTACGCTAGAAAACTCTTACCGAAGACACGAATGATCTCACACTGATGACTGGGAGCAAGCAGCTTAAATAGAGGCAGGAGCAGGTGAATAGGATGAACAGTGATTATAAACTGGGCGGAGCTTAACAGGTAATAAGATCATCAGTACCAAGATCTTGACATCATGGCAAATTCTCTGTTCATAGGTTTGAAACAACATTGTCAATAAGTTTACCCATTTCACTTCTAAACTTAGGCATTTAGATTTAGGCTTAGACTTAGACTTCCTTTATTGTCATCGCACAAAAAAAACACAAGGAGTTGGAAACACAAGGGGGTTGGAGGAGTGTTATGTGGCGTTAAGCAGTCTGATGGCCAGGGGGAAGAAACTGTTCAGCAGTCTGGTCGTTCTGCAGAAGATGCTGCGGAACCACAGTTTACTAGTGTCGTTGGATGCCTTGGATTTTCCGGCTGTTGGCCCGCTCGGCGTCTCTGATAGCCTGCCTCAGGTTAGCCCTTGCAGACCTGAGAGCCGCAGCATCGCCAGATTTGAACGCAGCATTTCATTCTCTCAGCTTCCGTTGCACCTCCTTGGTCATCCAAGGTTTCTGGTTTGCCCGAGTGACTATTGTTTTTGTTGCCATCTCGTTTTCCATGCACCAACTGACGTAGTCGGACACCGATGCAGCGTACTCCTCCACGTTGGTGCGCTGGTTTTCAGTTGCAGCCTCCTTGAAGATGATACATTCAGTGCACTCAAAACAGTCCTGCAGTGCAGACATCGCTCCCTCAGTCCATACCCGCAGGTTTTTCTCTGATGAGCCAGGGCTGGTATGCAGGAATTAGCATGACAGAGAGATGGTCTGAGGAGCCCAGGTGGGGGCGGGGGGCGTGCTCTGTATGCCTTCTTTATGTTGGTGTAAACAAGGTCCAAGCACGGTCTTCATGTTTGCCTGGTTAAAGTCGCCAGCAACAATAAAAACACCTTCCGGCTGTGTGGCTTGCATGTTATGGTAGAGAACACTGAGGGCTTCATTTTGGCGCTGGGTGGGATGTAAACAGCAACAATGGTGACGCTGGTGAATTCACGTCGCAGGTAAAAGGGTCGGCATCTCACAGTCAGGAGTTCATTATCTGCAGAGCAGTGACTGGAGACCCAGGAAGTGTTGTTACACCAGCTGTTCTTCGTGTAGAAGCAAACGCCCCCCCCCTCCGGGTTTTACCTGTGAGAGCGCTGCTTCTCTCGGCTCTGAATGTTGTTAGCCCATCCAGGCTAACTGCGCTGTCTGGGACCGATGCACTAAGCCATGTTACAGTAAGGACAATGGCACAGCAGTTTCTTGTTTCAAGCTTTGAGTGTAGTTCCAGCTTGAGGTAGTCCATTTTATTTTCCAGGGAGCGTACGTTGGCAAGGAGCAGTGAGGGAAGCGATTTGTACGGCTTAGCTTTTAGCTTAGCTGTTAGTCCTCCGCGGTAGCCGCGCTTCTGCTTCCTTTCACGTCGTCTCCTACGTCTCCAAAGGTGGCCTCTGGTTGTGGGAGGGACCGCTGTTCCACTGAAAGCTCCGTCTGCTTGGCGTAGCAGTCCTAGGCTAGCGAGTGCGGTCTGCGTCTCCGTGCAGAGGAAGTCTTGAAGCCGAAATTTCCTGAGACTAATTAGAGTCTAACGGATGTACACACTGTGACGCTGTGTTGTAGGTACGGGAATCGCTGTTTTAACTGCCGAAAGTAGCATAAGGTTTGCGATGCTAACCAGAGCAGAAGTAGCTGCAGCAAAGCAGGGCGCCGCCATCTTGGATGGATTTCCTATTAATTCAAATTTAAAAATAAAAATTTCGTTGGTCGATGTTTTTTCTGTAAATTTGTCTGCATTTCTTTCAGTTCTGTACGATGGAGTATTAGGGCCAGGCTATAGAGTTATTTTTTAACTATTTCGACAATAAATGTATAATATTATGAGAATAAAGTCGCAACTAGAATAAAGTCCTAAAATTACAATAATAAAGTCATAAAAAATATGAGAACCATGTTATATTTTATGACAACTCCTACAAGAAGCACTGTCTTCCCTAAAGTGAGGAATGTGGAGCATCATGTGAAGTTCTACTTTAGCATCGGTTTGACAAATCAGGAAATCTTTTAGCAGCAGCATCAAACTGGGCAGGATGTCAAAGTGGACTCTGGTTGCTGATTGGTAGAGCTGGTCTGCCGTCATCTGCTGGGCGGAGCTCCAAGCTTTCTTTCTGAAACGGGTTGTGGTATGAGAACTTTATTCTCATTGTTTTTCAACTTTATTCTCATAATATTATGACTTTATTCTCGTAATATACGACTTTAGTTTGAATAAAAAGAAAAAAAAAATCCCTAACCTGGCCCTAATTCTCTGTCTTAATGGTCAGGTCTGTCCTTAGCTTGTTGTCGTTGACAGGTTCTTTAAAAAGAAGTGCACTACCCATCATGTTCTCACTCATAGCAGTCGATGTCAGTTCGACGTCTCACTGTGGGATACACCCTTTGCCATATTCCTCAGAAGCATTTATCTCATTATGCCATTTCTGATTGGCTGGTGATTACGACGACTGCATCACCGATCCTATAAGTAGCTTGCACCACAATGCAGCACCATTCAAAAACCTATTTTCACCTAGAGGCTTATCTCAGAGCAGACTGGCTGTAACTGTGCCGTTAGGTCCGGTGGTCTAATGGAAGGTGATCACCTGTCAGGATGGGGAGGAATCCACTAGGGCTGTTATGTAACAGGCCTCTGGAACCAGAACCTCCAGTGGTTCCACATAAACTAGCTGCAGCTCCTAGAATTATTTGTTTCGCTGAGACACTTCCTCTCATACCCGAACAGTCTTCACGTCCTTGAGAGGACAGACAACAACACTACAGTGATTTATATCAACCAGTAGGGAGGACTATGTTCTCTTAGGTTACATACTTTAGCTCACAGGCTGACCCTATGGAGCAGCAGGCATTTCCTGTCTTTCAGAGGTACCCATGTACCCGAAGCTCTGAACCATGGGGCAGACATATTGTCTAGAGGCGCTCCATTATATGCAGATTGACCAAGGAGATCATGGTGGACTTCAGGAAGAACCGTCCTAACCACGCTCCACTGCTCATCAACAGCTCAGCTGTAGAGGTGGTCAGCAGCACCACATTCATCACAGACACCCTCACCTGGACTGGAAACACCACCTCACTGGTCCAAAGGGCCCAGAAGCGCTTGGACTTCCTGCGGAGGATGAGGAAGGCATTTTCCACCATTAAAGTTTACTTGGCTGCCATCTCAGCATGCCATGTAGGCTTTGAGGGAGAAACAGCCAGCCAAAACCCTCTGTGTCAGGACTCCTGTCTTTGTGTTTGTGTTTCTGTGTTTGTCTCCCTTCCTCCACCAGGAGGCGCCTGGTTCTGGTCCGCCTCCTCACACACCTGCTGATGGTTTCCTCATTAAACGGAGTGTTCTTAAGCTGCTGACTGCCACTACCTCGACGCTAGAGTGTTTGCCAGTTTTGGGTACTCTAGCCAAGCTGAGTTTTGCTGAGTCAAGCTCAGTTTTTGTCAACCCGAGTTTAACTGTTTTTGTCTTTGCCTCTCGGCAGGAAGTCATCCTGCAAACTGGATTTTTCAGACCTTCTCTCCCTGGAAGGATCAACTGAGCTTCAAACTGAGCTGGGGTTCAAACAGGAGCTTTGGATCCACTTTCCCCAAGAGATCGTTTGAGCTTCACACTGAGAAAGGGATTATTCTCCACTACGACCCGTTCAAGTACCGCAGGAAATCTGAGTGGCAGTCAGTTTCTCCGTTCTCCAACCATGAACCGCATTCTGGGTAAAACCTGTTCCGCCCTCCACCGAATCAGACAAACACTGGAACCACAGCACACAGACAGGAGTCAAGAACACAACATATTTACTGGAAATGTGAGTCGGCAACCTCAACCTCTTCTCCAAGTTTCACGAGTCAAATTCCCCACTGAGCCTGAACTAACCGATGTGTCTTCCCCTTACTTTGCAGTTTCAGTTTAGTAATGTTCAGAGCAACATTTCTCCCTCTGTTTACTTTATTGATGTAATGAGATAAAACAGGGCCTAGCAAGTAACCTATAGTTTTCTTCATGAAATTATCTCTCATTACCCCCTGAAATATTATTCTATAAGCTAATGATAATGATTAATGTAGGGTGACCATATTTTCATTTGGGAAAACCAGGACACCTTGGAGCGGGGGGGGGGGGGGGGTGGGGGGGGGGGGGCGGCGGCGGGGGGGATCTCTGTTCCCATGCATAGAGATGTCTGTGGCATGCACTCACTTAACATAGGCCTACGTAATCCTACAATGACATGATATTTACAGTTGATTTATTAAAAATGCTTTTCAGTAAAAGTCAACAGCAATAACAAATGATAATTTTATTCAAAATGTATTTATTAAAATGCTTAACAATTCCTGTAATGAATAAATAGCACAATGAAAGAAATAATGTCTCATCTAAACATCCCTCACTTAACAATAAAAGTTAACAGTAACTCTCAACTCCCAATAACAGATGATACTCAGCCTCAGTAATGAACGAAATAATGTCTGTTCTGTAGGCTATTGGTAAAAATAAATTAACAAATGAGCTAATTAACAAAAAATACCTCTTGTGTAGCAAAAATAACTCAAAATGTACCAAAAACGAACAAACATATCAATAGACTATCTTTACTTTCGGTGTCCAGGTGGCTTTTCAGATCCCTGCACCTCTATTGGACACCGAGACATATGTGCCTGCTTTTCACACTGTGCACAAGGCCTCCCATTTGTCTCGACCCGGTCTGAAAGCGGGGAAACTCTTTTGTAAATTGTCGGTAAACATAAATTTGCGCCTTTGCATGTTGTTGGCATACTGACAGCCACGCAATCTATATTCTGATTAAGAACAGGGCTGCCCGCACTGACGCGGCTCAGGGATTACGTCACACGCAGCACCATGCGCAGTGCCCTAGCACCTGTAAATTTAATGGTCCAATGAAAGTAATTTAAAAAAACAGGACATTTCCTCACTTTCTAAAAAAAACCGGGACGCCCGGGACAGGACGTGAAATACGGACATGTCCTGGGAAATACGGACGTTTGGTCACCCTAATTAATGGCTTATCATCTGGAGCTAAGCTAATCGCCTGGAAGTTCCAAACTTCTCCACCATCCAGAGGGGCAAGTTTTTAATCATTAGAAACAACTTCTGTTCCCTTCCTAAATAATTTAGGCAAGCAATAAAAGAAGGTACTTTAACTTAAAGACCATGAGTGGTTTGATCTGGGGTCATGTCATCCAGCCTGCTGCTGAGACCGGCCAGGTAAGTTTTGGTTTTGCTCTTTTTGTGAACAATAAGAATGTGTTTGATAGTTTTCATGGTATTTCATTTAGGTTTATTTTTCACTTTCTCATTTGGTACCATGCAGGGTGTTGGTTCATCACAGTCACACTGCTTAACTGAATGTTTTCCAGGTGATGGACGGCGTTACAGCTGAAAAAGGGGCTCCCTGCTGCACATTGCAGCAACACTCTCGTCCACTTCTGCAGAGATGTTTTCCACACATGAATTTAGACAGAAGTTATCAGAGAAACAGCATCAGCTAAGCTGAGTTAGCTCTTTACAGCTGACACCTTAGCTTTTTCAGTGAGGGAATTCATCATTCACAGAAGTGGTTTGATTTACTACATTTAATAAGACACCAAAACGCCCTGAAAAATTATGGATATTTATTGTTTCATCAGGCAGATTCTCATTTATATAGAAGACTTATATATTTAATCTACACAGATCAATTAACAATTAACTTTTTATGATGTTCCGCCCATGTTATGGGAATTGCACACTTTAAAATGCCTCTCCTGTCTATGCATTCAGTACTTAGTAATGTAGCTCAGAATCTGTTAGAAGGACAAAACGTTTCCCACATCATTAACAGACAATCCTGACATTTTAACCGTACAGTAGGGCAGATATTTCCAAACAGGAATTCATCATGTTTAGCAGGGCTGTTTAACAAACCCAGCAAAGCTGAAGTTGCAGAATTGATTTACAGTCATTTTGAGATAGCATAGCTAGCAGCATGCTCCTAAGAACACAACAACATTGAAAGCAGTTAATTGGTATTTCAGAAACAGGTAGAATATGAACTAACTGGGGAATTTATTAGGTTCACCTGCTCAATTTCTTGTTAACAGAAAAGGCAAATCTGCCAAACAAATCGCAGTAGCTGTACTTGGTGGAAACAACATGTGTGGTTCAGAGCGACATCAGAATGCACTGCAAAAAATTACAATCCAAATAAGTATTTTTTTCTAAAAAATATGAGCTTTTGATCTTGAATTGAGAAGGAAAATTAGACACTTTGCCAACAAGATAAATTACATTTTGGATAGGAACAAATAATTGCATTGTCTTATTTCAAGTCCATATTATCTAATTATCTTAATTTAAAGTTAAACATCCTCGATTTAAGAAATGTTTACTTATTTCTAGATAATTTTTGCGGCGTCTGGAAGAAAGTGGATTTAAGAGACTTTCGATGGAGTTTTGTGGTGTTGATGTTTGTTTTTAGAAATGTGAGAGTTTTGAATTTCAATAATTCCCAGAAGTCAATAGACCAGGGGTGGGCAATTCCAGCTTCTGAGGGCAGGTACCCTGCAACTTTAGATATGACTTTGGTTCAGCACACCTGATTCAAGTAATTAGACGATTTAGTGAACTCTGGAAGAACTGACTGCATACTGAAGAGAAAACTCAACCATTTGATTCAGGTGAGTTGGACCAAGGATGGTTCTAAAAGTTGCAGGATAGCACCGCCCAGGAACTGGAATTGCCCAGCAATGCAATAGATGAATTCAGCCTTGAATACAGAAATATTAAACCAATGAAGTGTCCAGTGAAGATCTGGCCTGTTTGCTCCACCTTAATTGTTTATTTCTTTGACCTGCCATTTTCCTTCCCTGCTGTAATCATTATTTATTCCTTCCACCTGTTTATTTTGGTTTATATTCAGTTCAGCCTGAGCATTCGGGGCCAGATCATTATTTCTTTTCTGTTAGTCTGTCCGTTCATTTGATGTCAGGGTTCATGTCCTGGATCCTGGCAGCCAGTGGACAGAGGGTTTTGCGTCTGTCTCGTCTCCTGCTCATCCACTGTTCCTCCCCTGATGAGTCCTCTGGGTTTTTGTACGCGAGAGGTTCAGTTTTTATCCCATTAGCCTGGTTCCAATGAGGAAACCAGTTTAAAGGTCCTGCTCAAGTTCTGGTTCCACATCCTGTTTCTGCTAACCTCTGCACCTGATCCTGTCTGCTCCTGTGCGTGACTCTCTGGTCACGCTTCTGAACTCTGTCAGACTCTGAACCTGCCAGGGAGCTTGTGATTACTGGAAGCCTGGATCCTGTCACCTGTCTGTTCCTGCCTGATCCGTAACCCTGTCCAGGATCGGCTTCCTTCAAGTCCTCCAGGACACTCTGAGTGACGCGTGCTGCGTCAGTCTGCAGTCCAGCGGCTGAATTGCGCCCCATTCCAGGGAGATGGACTGAACTGTTATACCAGAATGCCTGAGATTGGGCGGTGCCCCGCCCCCCACCTGCAGTCGCCACAGATTCACTTTAGCTTCACTTTAGTTTCCATTTGTTTGCTGTTTTTTCAGTAAAAGATTTGAACTTTCCCACTGACTGTCTCTTCTTGAATAATGGGTCCATCTGTCTCGTTTATGACATGAAGCTACGCAAATATGACTGAAGACTCTGCTAATTATTCTGGTTTAGCTGGAATACCCTCTATTCCTTTCTTGGAAAAACAGGTGAAAGGAGCCGGTTCATCCCGACCAGATGTGGAAAGAGTTTCTTTATCAGTAAACTCTGCTTGTTATGAAACAAATGAAGAAGCTACAGAGATATCCTGCTGTATTAATCGTGTCTTCTTTAGTCGCTCTTATGGACAATCAGCTGAAGCTGAAAAGTCCCCATCAGTGATACCAGCTGATTCATGGCCGCTCAACTCTGATTGGACAAACAGGCTTTCATCGTGTGCCAGTTCATAGGTGTGGGCCTGTTATTACAGCGTGTTTTTAATCTTACTTCCTGTTGGTCCTGGGGAAACATGTAAAACATATAAAACACACATATGATACGTTAAAAGCTTGACATGGGAGGCATGTGCCATTTGGTGATTTATCTAATCAGCTTGAAGAACTGTATTGGATGTCCCTCCCTTTTGTGAAAGCATTGCAGAATAAGCTTTCCAGATGAAGGCTCTGCAGAATTCAAAGTGAACTAAAGGATCACTGTGTTTTATGCCTGGTTGGACTCTTATGGAGCACCTTAGTCTACCTCAGTACTGCTGTAGCCCATGCCAGTCCTTCACCCCCTGCAGTAAACTGTATTTACTTTTCTCAAATTATCTTACTGCCAAGAGGATGTATTGATAAGAGTGATGCCACAAATAGCATTGCAAGCATTCCTTTAAGTTCTACTGGTCAAAGTCAGACAACTTTATTTTATTTGAACAATAGATACAGATAGATTTTGTTTCCTTCTGCTTCTAGATGTTCAATACAGGAAAATGTAATATGCTGCACTGTCCTCTGAAAGTCGCAGCTACAGTATTTTAACTGCTGCTCACATAAAGGTACAGATGTCAGGAGGGCATTTTGTTCCTGTCTGAGTTTTTTAATGTCAACTGCCGAATAAAGGAAGAAATACACCTGAAAACAAAGGACACAATAAAAGGAACAAAGCAGAACAGCTGTGTGAAAATCCCCCATCGGTGCTGCTAAATGTGGACAAATTTCACATTTATCAGCAGTAGCTTCAACTTCTTTAGCAACAGACACTAAACTGCACTATAAGGTAAATTTATTTATCTATATATTTATATAGACGGGTCATTCCATGGAAAGTGTAAAGATTGGACCTTTGAATTTAGAGGTTTTTGCATATAACCTTTTTTTCTTTTTTTGTTTCATAGCCTGTAGAACATGTAACACTTGCAATAAAACATATTTTTCAAGCTCAGACACCATTTTCTGCGAACATTTTAGCACATTATATCCAGGGTTTCTTTTTCCACCCCGTCACAGGACAAAGGTTAAAAAATTAAAGGGTAATTTTAGATAAAAGTAAGACAAACAAAATGTTTTTCACTTAAGAAAGTGTCTTTTTAAAAAAAAAAAACCAATAGTGTGTTTAAAGTGTTTTTTAAAATGTTTTTATGTGATGTAGAGCGTTATTTCAATATGAAGAACATTGCCACCTATCACAATGATTCCAACCGGTCAGGAAAATCTAAAGCAATATGGCTCAATTTCTGGATATGTTAAAACCTGATGGTGCCGTTAGCATTAAAGTATAATGAAAAATGAATGATAAATACAAATATAATTTCAAAATTTCATTAACAAATTGTTTCCCCACTTTTTGTGTGTGACGGGGTGGAGATGCTGTGGTTAACAGAAAGGATTTTGAAGAAAAAATGTACCAAAAATGTTCTTTTTTTTTTTCCAATATATTTTTATTCAAAAAAGTACAAAGTAAGGTACATAAAAATACAGTAACATGAATTGAATTTGTTTTATCTTTTAACAACCAAACACCACCCACCCACCCACCCACCCACATTCAACGAGAAGAAAAAAAAAAAAAAAAAGTCAGTAATACAACAATTGGGCATCATCAATTATATTATATATATACATACGTATACACATATATACATACCTGCACATATACACACACACATCTACATCCCAGGGCTCCATAGGCTTATGGAGGTAACTCTATATTTTTAAGATTTTTAAAGTACTCCATCATGGGGTCCCACACCCTGTGGAATTGTCTTGTGGAGCCTCTAATAAAGTATTTAATTTTTTCTAATTTCAAGAGAAACATTAAATCAGTGAGCCAGACCGAGACTTTAGGTGGTTCAGATGATTTCCAGAGTAGAACTATACGTCTACGAGCTACCAAGGAAGCAAAGGCAAACGCATTCATTTGATCAGTGGATAGCATGTGCTCCTCAAACAATACTCCAAAGATGGCCATTCCTGCAAACGGTTTGATGTTGGTATTAAATGGTTCATTCAGTGTTTTACAGATGGATGACCAAAATTCGGTTAATTTCGGGCAATTCCAAAACATATGGGTCATATTTGCTGGAGCAGAATGACACCGCTCACACCTGTCATCAATGTCCTTATAAATTCTTGAAAGTTTAGATTTGGTATAGTAAGTTCTATGGAGGATTTTTAACTGTATAAGGCTAAGCCGTGCGCAGGACGATGTTCCGTTGACTCTTTTCAGAGCACGTTCCCAGAAATGTTCAGAAATAACAGAGCCAAGTTCTTCAGACCATGCAATTCTAAGCTCATCTAGTGTTGTTTCCCGAAGAGATGTTATGATATTTGAGATGTTTGCAATGTGCCTTCTGAGACACAAAGGGTTACGCAAAATCCTCTCAAGCCCCGAGTCCGCCGGAGAGGCCGGAAATGCTGGACTTTGACTTTGAATAAAATGACGGACCTGGAAATATCTGAAAAGATCAGTTTTTTGTAAATGGAATTTGGCCGAAAGGTCAGTGAAGTTGGCAAAAACACCATCTATATAAAAATGGTCACAAGTTTCCAAACCATTTCTCCTCCATTGAGCGAAGGTGTGATCCATCCTGGCAGCCGGGAAAAGGTGATTGTTACAAATAGGGCTATATATAGAAAATTATTTTAGATTAAAATGTTGTCTGAATTGTATCCATATCCTAAGAGAGGAAGATACTACAGGATTATGGGTGAATTTAGAGGGTGAAAGTGGTAATCCTGTAGTGACCAAAGCAGAGAGAGAGGAAGAGGTGCAGGAATTTGCTTCAATCCTACACCAATCCAGCTGCGGGTTTTGATACCAATATATAATTTTTTGGATATTAGATGCCCAGTAATAGTTTCTCATATTAGGTAAAGCCAGACCACCTTTATCTCTGGGCTTTTCTAGAAACTCTCTGCGAACTCTAGCATTTTTATTTGCCCAGAGAAAAGAGGAGAATAATTTATTTAAAGACTGGAAAAATGACTTAGACAGAAATATTGGAAGACACTGAAACAAATACAAAAAGCGGGGTAGTACATTCATTTTTATGCAGTTAATTCTACCCGGTAGAGATAAGTAGAGACCGGACCATCTTTGAAAATCAGCCTCCAATTTAAGCAGGAGAGGTTTGAAATTCTTTCCATAGAGATCAGAGAACGTACGGGTGATGTGTATGCCTAAATATTTAAAGCCGGACTTTGATATATGAAAGGGGAACGCATTGTCTGGTAGTTGAAGGGCTAGGTAGTTAACTGGGAAGCATTCACTTTTAGAATAGTTTAATTTATAACCTGAAAAACTTCCAAAGTCATTAAGAATATTGACAATAGTGGGAATAGATGACACTGGGTCAGAAATATACAACAGTAAGTCATCAGCATATAAAGAAATTTTAAGTTCAGTATCAAACCTGCGAATACCGAGAAAATTGGGGGTTGTTCTTAATTTTATTGATAAAGGCTCGATAGCTAATGCAAATAAGAGTGGGCTTAGAGGGCACCCCTGGCGTGTGCCCCTTGAGAGAGAAAAAAAATGGGAAGATATTTTATTTGTAAGAACAGATGCTTTGGGTGATGTATATAATATAAAATAACAAGGACCTAAAATAACAGGCGTATCCAGGTTATAAAATTTAAACCAAAGCCAAATTTTTCCAGTACAGTAAACAAATAATTAAATTCCACTCGGTCAAATGCCTTTTCCGCGTCCAGAGAGGCAACTAATTCAGGAATCTCCCCAGACGCAGGGGAATAGAGGACATTTAAAAGTTTGCGAATATTTGTGAAAGGCTGACGACCCTTTATAAAATCAGTTTGGTCTGTTGAGACGATGTTGGGTACAACATTCTCTAACCTTGATGCTAGCAGTTTGGCTAAAACTTTGACATCAACATTAAGCAAGGATATAGGTCGATATGAGCCACAATCATTTGGGTCTTTGCCTGGCTTTAAAAGAAGTGAAATGGAAGCCTCTGTTAGAGTTTGTGGTAAATGGTTCTGATTAAATGAGTGATTAAACATTTCAAGTAGCAGGGGAGCAAGTTGAAGAGAAATTTTTTTATAAAACTCAACGGTATAACCGTCAGGTCCAGGTGATTTGCTATTCTGCATTTTATGAATGGAATCTATAATCTCTTGTAGCTTTATGGTTTCTTCAAGGCTGCCTTTGACTTGTGCATCTACTTGTGGTATATTAATATTATCTAAAAAGCCAATCATTTTGGATTTATCTTGCGGGGGACAAGATGTGTACAGTTTAGAATAAAAATCCTGAAAGGTGTTGTTTATCTCTATTGGGTCAACGGTAAGGGATTGTGGAGTATTACGTATCCGAGGTATTAGACGGGACGCAGATTTACATTTAAGTTGATAGGCCAAAAGACGGCCTGCCTTATCCCCATGTTCATAATATTGTCCTTTTAACCAAAGTTGGTGTTTTTCAGTTATTTCTGTATACAAAAGATCATATTGGGTCGTCAATGTAACCTTTTCCTTATATAAGTCGGGTGTTGGAGTAATAGAATATTGTTGGTCGATTTGTTTTAACGATACTAAGAGATCGTTTGCTCTTTGCTTTCTTTCTTTACTCCGTGAAATAGAATAAGAAATTATCTTCCCTCTTATAACTACTTTAAGTGCTTCCCACAATATAGATGGGGATATGGAATCAGATCTGTTAAAATATATGAACTCATCTATCTCTTTACCAATGAATTCACAGAAATGACTGTCTGATAGCAAAGATGTGTCTAATCTCCAAACTCTTGTGTGTGTGATATTTTGAGAGAACAAAATATCTAGGGAGACCGGCGCATGGTCAGATTCAACAATAGTATTGTATTCAATTCTCTTTGTAAAAGGGAGAAGTGTCTTGTCAATGAGGAAAAAATCGATACGACTGTATGTGTGGTGAACATGTGAGAAGTAGGAGAATTCTTTTTTGTTAGGATTAAAGAACCTCCATGGGTCAACCCAACCTGCCTTTTCAGCAAACTCACCAAGAGCAAGAGACATTTTAGAGCGGGATAAGTTTCTAGGGCTAGAGCGGTCCATAGCTGGGTCCATAACCGTGTTGAAGCCCCCTGATAGAATAAGACTATGTCTATTAAGGTCTGGGAGAAGAGAAGTGAATTTTTGTATAAAGCCCACATCATCCCAGTTCGGAGCGTAAATACTAGCTAGAATTACAGGAGAGTTAAACAGCGTCCCAGATACTATCACAAATCGTCCCTGGGGGTCAGAGATAACCCGAGATGGTGTAAACAATGTTTTTTTGTGGATCAGGATGGCTGCACCTCGTGCCTTATTGTTAAAGTTAGAGTGGAAAATCTGTCCAATCCAATTCCTCTTAAGCCTGAAATTATCTGCTATTTTCAAATGAGTTTCCTGTAAAAATATTATTTCTGCGTTCAGCCTCTTTAAGTGAGAGAAGATCTTTGCTCTCTTGTTAGGCCCATTCATCCCTCTCACGTTCCAGGTAATGAAACGTGTTGGAGTTACACCTATATCTGCCCTAACACTATCAATGTTGTGTGACATATGACATCTTCAAAAATAAAAAGCATGATGAACATCCCCAAGAAAAAGAAGGGAAAAAAAAATAAATAAAAAAATAAAAAACACACCCCACCCCACCCCACCCCCTTCTTAAAGATAACTTTCCCTTTAACCCCAAACTTAACATATCCTATGCCTGTCCTCGGAACATGGACAGACTGCAGGTTCTCTTCTAACTCCTGAACCTTCCGATACACACTCTTCTCTTAACTAGTGAAGAGCCTAGGACCTTTTACCAGGGATGGTATATATTAGTTGAAACCATTTCGGTATTAAAAAAAATAAATAAATAAAATAAAAGTAAAGCCATACCGTTAAACATACCGTTAATGTATAATCAGTTATGTTAATTATATAGGTAAAGAATAAGAGAATATCCAAAATTCTCAAAAACAATTAAATTACCCAAAATAGACTTTGGCAAGAGTTCACATACGCGTCAGAGCATCCTCCAAGCAGTAAGAGGGTGACCACACACCAGGTACGTACGACCCGACTGGACCGTATCAGTCCCCTTCCCCAGCCACCAGCTGATTGCAGTAAGCTCGTGCTTCTTCTGGAGTGTTAAAGTCGAGGGTTTTCCCCTTATGGAAGACTCGTAGGTTAGCTGGATATCGCAAGCGAAACTTGATCCCCTTCTCGTAGAGTGTTTGTTTAACGCCGTTAAGTCCAGCGCGTTTCTTCGACAGAGCAGCGCTGTAGTCAGGGTATATTCTCAGTGTAGCGCCCTGATAGGTGCTTGTGTGCTGTCTTGCCCACTGCAGTAGCCGTTCCTTCTCCTGGTGTCTTTGAAAGCATTCCACAAACGGGCGCGGAGGACGGCTAGTGTCGCTGGGTTTTGCGCCCACCCTGTGTGCTCTCTCCAGCACCGGGGCTGAGTCGAAGAGTGCGTTGCTGCGGGTGATCTCCATTAGTGCATTCGTCATAAAGTTAACAGTATTCCCCACACCTTCACTGCCTTCTGGAATGTTTATAATCCTCAGGTTGTTGCGGCGTGACCTGTTTTCCAAATCCTCAATACGATCCAAGAGTTCAGCATTTTGGCCTTTTAAAGCTTTAACGGCAGATTCGGCAGCACATATCTTCTCGAAATTATCGCCCGCGAGTGATTCTGAAGCGGTTAGGCGTTGTTGTATAGAGCCCACCGTTTCTGTCAGAGCACTCACCGAAGCTTGTAACGGCACCAGTGATTCTTGAATGAGGGTGGAGATGTCTTCTTTTAAACTTTCTCGTTGCTTGGCTAACTCTTGTACTAGCTGGGTCATAGTTAATCCATCGCCTTTGGAAGGGCTAGCGTCGGAAGCCATGGTGGCTGGCTTGCTGGCAATGGCGTTCCGCGTCGTTATCGAGGAGGATTGTTTTTGCTTGGAGGTAGCCATTAACCAGCCAAAGTCGTCCAAAACGGCAATGTGTATAAGATACGTCAATTCTGTGGTAAATATATAAGGTTTGGTCTCATAAGTTAGATATTGGGTCAGAGCTCTTCACACTTGCTGCCTACTCCTTCATGACCCAAACCGGAAGTTTGACCAAAAATGTTCTTAAAGAAAAACCAGAACTCACCATTGTTTGGACATTTCTTCAAACTCTTGAATGATGTCACTTCCTGTTAGTGATGTCACTTCATGTTAGTGATGTCACTACTAGGAAGTGTATTGCATTGTGGCGCAAAATAACATTGGTGTGACGTGATGGAATATGAAATTGATGGACATAGAAAAATCCTGCTATTTCAATAAAACAATATGACATTTTATTATAATTAACACATTTCCTATTAAGAGGAAAGTATTTCCAACCATAACAACAAAAAAATTTTGAGATTTATTTCATATTTCTTAAGTTTTACATTACATGAATGAGAAAATGGTCAGAGCGGACATGAGAAAATTATTGCAGTTTAACATAAAAAGTTATAAATGTGCAAATATATATTTATTATTCAGTTTTATTTGACCTCATGTTACCTACTAAACCTGAACCAATGGCTTTAGACACTTAAAGTATTACTGACAGTTTTATTATGCTTCCTATTCCTCTTTGAATGTTATGGACCCAAACTTGACAGTTTTCATGGAATGACCCATATATATATATATATATATATATATATGCGCTAATGTTTATTTATATGTTATCCTGATCCCTGTCTAGTTGGGAAAGAACTTATCCTGATAAAGAAGGCCAGCTCTATTCTAGGAACTCCTCTAGAACAACAGTGAGCTTCACACAACATTATAACATGGATTACATTGAGTGATTGACTTTATTGATCTCACAGTGGAGAAATGTACTGGTCCCATCAGCTCAAGTAGTCAGAAGAAGAAGATGCCAAAGAAAGAAAATGGTCCATGGGATATATACTGTATATACAGTTCTTAAAATGTTTTCTTGTAGCTCATTATACAGGGTTATTGCACAGGGTATTCTCCATAGCAGCAATTATTGTGGTTGTAGTGTCTCATGGAGTCTGGTTCCAGCAGGATGAATGACCTGCAGTAGCGCTCCTGTTAACTAACAGGCTTTGGCTAAAGGAGCTGCTCAGCTCCTCTCCAGTCTGCTGCAGAGGGTGGAAGGTGGCGTCCATGATGGATGGAAGCTTGGACAGCTCCCTCCTCTCAGACACTGACCAGGGTGCAGCCTAGGACAGAAACTGCCTTTCTCTCCAGTTTGTTCAGTCTCTTTCTGTTCTGCTCTGCGCTGCCAGGAGCCCAGCAGGAGGGCTGATGCCTCCACAGAGTCAGAGAAGGTTAGAAGCAGGAGCCTCCTCACTGCAGAGGAGCTCAGCCTCCTCAGGAGGTGCAGGGAGGCCCTTTTTATACAGGGTGTCACTTTTATCCAGCGTCCAGAGTCCAGTCTAGTTTATTATTGACGTGAACACCCAGGGATTTGAAACTCTCCACAGGTTCTATGTCTTGCTCCTGGATGTTCACGGGGTAGTTAGTTGGGGATCTTCTCCTGAAGTCCATCACCATCTCCTTGGTCTTACTGGAGTTCAGATACAGGTGGTTCTTCTAACACTAGTCCACAATCAGAATCAGAAATACTTTAATAATCCCAGAGGGAAATTACTTTTGTTACGACTGCAGGTACAGCTTTATATACACTCACCGGCCACTTTATTAGGTACCCCATGCTAGTAACGGGTTGGACCCCCTTTTGCCTTCAGAACTGCCTCAATTCTTGGTGGCATAGATTCAACAAGGTGCTGGAAGCATTCCTCAGGGAGGTTGGTCCATATTGACATGATGGCATCACACAGTTGCCACAGATTTGTCGGCTGCACATCCATGATGCGAATCTCCCGTTCGACCACATCCCAAAGATGCTCTATTGGATTGAGATCTGGTGACTGTGGAGGCCATTTGAGTACAGTGAACTCATTGTCATGTTCAAGAAACCAGTCTGAGATGATTCCAGCTTTATGACATGGCGCATTATCCTGCTGAAAGTAGCCATCAGAAGTTGGGTACATTGTGGTCATAAAGGGATGGACATGGTCAGCAACAATACTCAGGTAGGCTGTGGTGTTGCAACGATGCTCAATTGGTACCAAGGGGCCCAAAGAGTGCCAAGAAAATATTCCCCACACCATGACACCACCACCACCAGCCTGAACCGTTGATACAAGGCAGGATGGATCCATGCTTTCATGTTGTAGACGCCAAATTCTGACCCTACCATCCGAATGTCGCAGCAGAAATCGAGACTCATCAGACCAGGCAACGTTTTTCCAATCTTCTATTGTCCAATTTCCATGAGCTTGTGCAAATTGTAGCCTCAGTTTCCTGTTCTTAGCTGAAAGGAGTGGCACCCGGTGTGGTCTTCTGCTGCTGTAGCCCATCTGCCTCAAAGTTCCACGTACTGTGCGTTCAGAGATGCTCTTCTGCCCACCTTGGTTGTAACGGGTGGTTATTTGAGTCACTGTTGCCCTTCTATCAGCTCCAACCAGTCTGGCCATTCTCCTCTGACCTCTGGCATCAACAAGGCATTTCCGCCCACAGAACTGCCGCTCACTGGATGTTTTTTCTTTTTCGGACCATTCTCTGTAAACCCTAGAGATGGTTGTGCGTGAAAATCCCAGTAGATCAGCAGTTTCTGAAATACTCAGACCAGCCCTTCTGGCGCCAACAATCATGCCACGTTCAAAGTCACTCAAATCACCTTTCTTCCCCATACTGATGCTCGCTTTGAACTGCAGGAGATTGTCTTGACCATGTCTACATGCCTAAATGCACTGAGTTGCCGCCATGTGATTGGCTGCTTAGAAATGAAGTGTTAACGAGCAGTTGGACAGGTGTACCTAATAAAGTGGCCGGTGAGTGTATATATATATTGCTGTGCCATATGCCATGATCATACTTTTTGGACATTGGGAACCAGTGTCCATATTTCATCTTGATAGGATGACCAGAGGAGAGGACGCAGCTTTGGTGAATAACAGCTGGGGGACTTCTGCAGCCCCCCCCCCCCCTTTTTCAGCCAAAGCAGTCACATGGAAACCATCAGAGGTGTGAAAACCTACCCCCCTCCCTGGGTGGGCGAACAAAACCACAGAGCACACAAGACTCTGTCTCTTTCTCTTTTTGCCTCTTCTGCTCCTGCGCTCAAGGCTGGGAATAGAAAAGAACATAAAATCACAACTATATATATATAAATACACATCCAACTACACAAGATAATAACAATAAAAATATAAAAATGTATACACATATAGCTCTTCTGTATATATATATAAAGTGATAATCCAAGTAAAGTGATACGTGATGTGCAAAATAGTACATAAATGTCAATTTCAGGGCGGGGGGGGGTCTGATTCACTGAGGGAGGCGTTATATAGGTTGATGACCACAGGTAAGAATGATTTCCTGCGGCGCTCTGTGGTGCATCTGGGTAGAAGGAGTCTTCTGCTGAAGGAGCTCGTCTGCTGGACCGGTGTGTCGTGGAGAGGAAGTGGACTGAAACCTGGACAGCATCCTCCTCTTTGCCACGGGGGTCAGGGTGTCCAGCTGCTCCCCCACAACATCACCGCCCCTCCAGATCAGTTTGTTCAGTCTGTTGTTGTCAGCGACCCTCAGCCCACTGCCCCAGCATGTGACAGCGAAGCAGAGCGTGCTAGCAAGAGCTGACTCATAAAACATCCTCAGCATTGTCCCACAGATGTTAAAGGACTTCAGCCTCCTCAGGAAGAATAGTCAGCTTTGGCCCTTTTTGTAGACCGCCTCGGTGTTTCTAGTCCAGTCCAACTTATTGTTAAACAGTTAAAAAGTTCGTAATGACCAACTGATTCGTTAGTTTAGTCTGCATGTAAGCTTAGAAATGATAATCCATTAAACACCATGAAACAGAGAGGCATAACTGTAGCTTAAAGGTCCCATATTATGCTAAATTCACATTACAAACATTTTTGGAACTGTAATATGTGTCATCAATCCTGTGTATGAGGTTTACAAAAGAAAAAGAAATCCTTTCAAATCCCCATGCCCTGTTCATACTGGAAGCCTAGGATGTTAGGTACAGCAGGTAGGTGGAGGGAGGGGAACACCTTCAGGCTGATTCATACTTCAACACAGTGTATTCTCATTATTAGTTCGTATGAAATCGTAAGAAAAGTTATGCACCGTAATTTCGTACGTTTTAGACGTTTATTTTTGTCGCATTTCGTCGTATTTTTACGTCTTGCCTCGAGACAAGATATCCTTGCGCATGCGCATCTTACGCACCATTAAATAACATAGAATTTAACATACAATTAACCCTAAGATACAAAACAGCAAGCAACGTAGTTAGAGACCTGAAGAAGTGATGATTGCACTGTTTTTCCCAGTTTTACGTCCGTCTGCGGATCTGCTTTTTTCTTCTGTCTGGCTGCGCATGCGCACTGATCTGTATTTTCGAGGAAAACGTCCAAAACGTACGAAATACTGTGCATAACTTTTCGTACGATTTCATACAAACTGATATTGAGAATATGTTGTTTAACACCAGGTCGTCTGTGAGGTGTCGCAGTGGACAAAAAGACGTCCCCGCCACTCCCCCCAAAGCCCCCCCCCCACCCCCGCAGACACTCCGCTGCACCTCTCCCAAGCTGTAGGTGACCGCAGACAGGAGGCCGGCTTGTTTTGTTTGTATGACTGCAATTTGGGAAAAGAACTCGTGAAGTTGGACCAGCTAGAAGAGCGAGGAGCGCGAGAACGCTGGGGTCCTTTTTCCACCTGGATCCCCGCTCTTTTTGGCCCTAATGTCCCTCATGACCCACAGCCTATAGTGCAAACCACACTGAACATTGAGCATAAATCAAAAATGTCTGCATCAAGCTCACTGTGACCCACTGCTGTAGGAGTATAACCAGCCCTTAACCACAGAAATAGAGAGAAACATCTTCAAATTCACCCAGGGACAGTCACCAAACCGCAGGAAAGAAGGAAGACGCGCACAGAGGCAGACACTAAAATATTCTCTACAGCCTTCATGCATTCGCTATCCTCCCAGGCAGGGCCAGACTGGCCTGGTTAGATGGAAGCTTTTCAATTCAAAGTATCAGAAATAATGTCAGACATGCAGATTGAACCAGACCAGCGGGTCAATGCGCATGTTTTCTAAGCCAAAACAAGGCTTTGCTTTCGTCCATTATTTTTATCTATTTTAGAATGACTCTGACGTGGATGACTGAGAATCTTCATCAGTATTATTAATATCCCTTCTGCATTTCGAATGGGGAGTTAGTCTGTGCCTAAATATTTCAGTGTCTAGTTTTAAATCATAATAAATTGTTTGGATCCCAAAATTACTTTTAAATAATCAATTCCAACAACTGGACAGCGTTGCATTCCAGGCTTATAGGGCCATGAAAGTTGAACCAAAAAACAGGTCCATCCCTTAGTAATGGGGAGTGGCTAGGGGTCGTTGTTGGTTTGGCTAAATAGGTGAGATGTTTTGTCCCCTGCATGGCGGTAAGGATTGAGATGATAGCGGGAAGGAATCAACTCTATTGCTGAAGGTTGTTTTTTCTTTCTTAACATAAATGGCTTCCTTCCTCTCAAACCACCTGTCTTCTTTGTCCAAAATGTGAACATTCTGGTCCTCCAAACAATGTCCTTTGTCCATCAGGTGTAGATGTACAGCAGAGTCTTGTCCAGAGGAGGGCGCTCTTCTGTGTTGGGCCACAAGTCTGTGGAGAGGTTGTTTGGTTTCTCCGATATAAAGATCAGAGCATTCCTCACTGATCTGAACTGCAGACCAGTGTTGATTTCGTCTACCAGGACGATGACAAAAAGGTTTTTTCAACGCCCCTTTTTCCCTTGACGATGACGAGATGATGCACAAAAAATGTTGATGATGTCATACACACTCCGCTTTGTTTTAAGAAAATAGAAATCTAAAAAATCTAACGGCGGATGTCTGGGGGACAGTGATTGGCCTCCATGTTCTGAATGCTGGCGTACCATAAAGAATAAATGATGAACAGTTTAGTTTGTGCCTTCAAGTCGTTGCCCATAGGAAGACGTTACTGGATATAACCTAACCGTTCTGTCGGGTTCTTTGATAGGTTTGTTCTTAAGAAGAACTGAAATACAGACTTATCGATACTATTCCTGCAGGAAGGAGAGACAGTTGAACCCCAGACTCAAACATACTGTCTCCCACTGGACCTCCTCTGCAGAGCGTTTATTAACAGAACATGACGCATGGTTACAAACAGAGTATTGTTCTGACAGAGCAATTGATCAGTTCATGAAGACAGAATGCTGCACTAGAATGACAAGGCAGGATGGTCATAAGCACACATTATTTTTATAATCATCATTGAATAAACCTGACACGTTCCTTCTTGCTGAATGTTTGGGAGTCCTTATAAGCATGGAATGTCCTCCCCTGGATATAATCTAAAATAAGCTGAACGGTTAATTATCTTGTCTTATTCTAGTTGTTTAAGGCAGTCCTTGATTTTCTTTCTGTAGGCCTTGGTTGGATCTCTTTTCAAGATCCATACGTGTTGGTGTCACTCAGTAGAGTGAGAGTTGTGTCCTGGTAGTAGGAGGTGTTGAGGACCACAGTGCATCATCCTTTCTGCTGGTAATATGGTGATGCTTTGGTCCTGGCTGAGGGACGTTATGGATTTCATTTCCTGTGGTGTGACATTGGAAGGAGGGGATTTGATGCTGGTCAGGGTAACTGTTACTTTCCTCCTGAGAAACTCTGCCTCTGTTTCAGCCAGGTTGTTGTTCCTGACGGCAGGTTCGGTGCTCAGCTCCATAAAGGGTATTTCTTGTGGGAAATGGAAAAAATTCAGGCCTTTACTCAGAACATTCGTCTCTGGTTTTATCAGCAGCCTGCAAGACTGGTTTAACCCACCTGTCCTGGGCCTTGATGTTTCTGGGTCCTCCTGTGGTATGTTGAGGTCTTTTTTAAATGCTCCTTTTTGTTGTAATTTATTGAATTTATCTTTTGGTCTGTCTTTTATTTTCTGGTGTGGTGAAAGATGGACCTTATTAACAAACGTGAAAACTTTTTCAAACCAAGTTTCAGAGGGAAGGTTGAACAGCTTCTGCCTTGTCTGATCAATATGTGAGAGATGGTGAAGTGAGTCCGGCTTATCCTTTCACTGAGCAGCTTCCTAACGATCTGCCCTGTGTCCTTTGATAGTATAGTCTTAAGCTGTTTGGAGGAGTCTTTGCTGTCTGCATGTCAAATTGAAATGAAGATGGTTCCTATAATCGCTCACGCACTCCTCCGAGGATGTCCTTCCTAAAATGGAGTGCAATATGCTGGGGAAGATTCTCAGTCATTCATGTCAGAGTTATTTCATAGGAAGCTTTCTCCCCATTACTAAGGGGTGGACCCGTTTTTCAGCTCAATGTGTTTTCTAAGCCATAACAAGGCTTTGTTGGGCTACTGTATAAAACCTGGAAGTCAACACTAATGCAAACATTTTGAATAAAAAAGCTTCCTGGATGGAAGAGAAATGTCTTCAAACTTGGAAACAAAGTCCAGTAGATTGATTTTTGAACTTTTTTGGAATGACGATGACCTGGATGACTGAGAATCTTCAGCAGCTTTAATAATCAATGAAGAGTTAGATAGAACCCAGAGCCCACTCTGTTAAATGTGAGGTGAAAAAGGGCTACACCCAACATAACGTTTCCACATGACATATAAAATATGTCAAATAAATGCACATCAAGTATTTCAGAGAAAGATGAAAGAACAGGTTCTGAAACTGAGATTTACATTTAGTACTAGTCAGATGCCTGTGTTGAAAGATGGCCCCATTGGCAGGGCCTGCTCTAAGTAATCCCACATTCACTCAGTCATCCAGACACACCATTAGCCCTCATTATCTCCCAACCATCAGCCTCTATATGAACAGCAAAGACAGAGAAAGGCCCACGCAGATAAAAGGCTGATTAAGAGATGAGTCAGCTGCTGAAAATCACAGCCGTCCTGCTTGCTGAAGTTCAACTGGGAAAAGGAGAAAAGATATAGACAATAGTTCATTTGAAATGAAATGAGATATAATAACATGATATTATAGAATAACATGTTGCACAAAATACATAAATCATAACTGTCCTTCTGATGAAGTTTTTCAGTTTTCAGTTTATTTCTATAGCTCCAATTCACATCCTGTCATCTCAGGTCACTTTCCAGTTCACCAGATCATCCAGTCAGATTGATTCAAAGTTTTCTATCTAAGGAAAACCAGCTGATTGCATCGACTCATTGACTCTTCAGCAATCCCTCACACTAAGCATGCTTGTAGCGACAGTGGAGAGGAAAAACTCCCTTTGAACAGGAAGAAACCTCCAGCAGAACCAGGCTCAGTGTGAGCGGCCATCTGCTGAGGCCCACTGGTGTTCAAGGAGACAGAAGCAGACATAGAAAAAGAAGCATAGATACAAAAGGCAACTGTCAACCAGCTCCACAGGCGACCCCGTCCAGGAAACACACAGCCAGGCAGACGAGCTCCGAGCCAGCTCCCATGTCAGAGGATGAAGAGAGCACATCCAGTTAGTCACAGTCAGAGAAACAGGACTACACTGGAAAACAGGCCAAGCTCCAACATCTAGAAACAAAGGTGTTGATGGCAGCAGCACAGCTGATATTTCTCTCCAGGATGGAGTCACAGCCAAACAGGAACAGACCAGATGAAGCTACTATGAGAAAAAGCAGAGAGAGCAGAACGTTAGAGATTGAACTAACAGATTCTGCAGAGTGGGAGAATAGAGAGAGAATGAAGCAGAATGATGAAAAAGGGGTCCCTATGTCCTCCAGCAGTCTAAGCCTATAGCAGCAAGGTTCATTCGAACATCTTATGGTGGGTCATCTTTAGCAGCAGAACTTGGTGGGAATTCAGCTCTGTTATTTCTTTGATGGCAAAATCTTTGTGTCAGTAAACATACATTACTTATTTCTACTGGTGAAAACCTCGATGTAATAATAAAAAAACTTTTTAAAATGGCCCTCTCCTCCTACCGATGCCCACCCGATGATTCCTGCTGGGCGCCTGTAGATTTAAATGGGTCTGTGTCTTCAGGGTCAGACGACGTCTATAGAGGAACATTAGTGTGAGGAGAAGGAAAAGTGGTTCTGAAATTCATAAAAGTAGAAGTTGATGTTGGGCTTTAAAGATTAATTGCATCAGACAGTTAAAAAAATCCAAACAAAACAGTGAAAATTAATTTGGATTAAAATAGAAAATGCATATATTTATTCATGAGCTATAAGCCTGTCTTTGTTAAGGAGTATTTTTGTAAAAAAAAGCACAGATTTCTTTTTTAATTATAACCTTATATCTGCTGTTTTGAACAAATCAAGTCGTGAAAATCTGAAATCTGAAGCCTTTTTTATTACTTTGAGGGTTTATAAAGAGATTTATTAAAATGATCTGTAAAAATGTCAGGAGGAATTAGAACTTGTTTTCACTGTGGATTATTTTACTACTGTAATATTAATGTTTTATGTTTAATTAATATTACAGCTCTCTCTTGTCAGTGAGTCAACATCATATTTGTTGTGTGTGGGAATTCATTAGCCAAGGCACCTGGTTCTTGCTCTGTAACTGGGAATACTGGACTTCTGGGGCTTCTTGTGTGGAGAGGAAAGAACATGTTGCTGTGTGTTTGTAGCAGCAGATGACTTTCAATGTTTTCCTTGTGATCCTCCAAGAACAAATTCACGTATATCTGCCTCTGTGTGCATTTGCATAACATGTAATTAGAAACACCTCTGAAGCGGTGCTGGTGGATTGCAGGGGAAATACCATTAACCTCTGCTGCCACTGCAGGAGGAGCTCAGAGATTACAGCTGCAGCAGAAACAGGTTCTACTACTGGACTGTATGGGAGGTTCTTCATGCAGCTGGGGATTCATTCTGGACCCTCTAAACAGACGGGTCACAGGCAGCAGAATGTGGGCCACTGTTATGAGACTCACCGTGCATAGAGCAGCGCTGGGAAATTCCAGTTCCTGAGGGCCGGTTCTGCAACTTTTATTTCAATTTGAAAAACTCACACGAAGAGAAAGACAGAAGAAATTTATTGATACAATTACTTTGTCTCTGGCGCTCAGACCTCGGCAGGAAACATAGCACTTAATTCTGGTAGATATGCATGAACAGGAGCAAAGAAAAGAGCTGTTCCCCTCCAGGCCTGAAACTGGTGGTGGAGTGCAGATAGATGGAGTTGGTCAGTCTGTAGACTTCTGGTTAGAGAGACGGTCTGCTGAGCTTTATGGGGAGATCCAGTGGACTGCGTGAGCTGATACTAGAGCTTCACTCAGGGACCTGGAAGATGGAAGTCCAGCTTGGATAACACAGGTTGAGAGAACCTTTCCATGATGAGCAGGCATGAAGCGACAGTGGAGAGGAAAAAACCCATCCAACACTTTGTCAGCAATGTGTTGGATGGGATAAGATGTTGACAAATGCTAATTGATAACACTCCCTGTAGAATAACAAGATGTTCCTGTGAATGAACAGGCGATGGTGAAAATAAGCCCTAAAACCTGCTCAGATGATTAGAGCAGTGTTTACCTGGTTGTCCCTCTGTTGTTCCCTGGCCAGGTAATCCACAGCCAGTCATTTCTTTAACCAACGTGTTTCTGTAGATTTGTTCTCTGCTGAGCTGCCTGCTGAGCAGAGAGAGGCTGCAGCCAGCGGACCTCTGTTTGACTCTTTCACTATGAAAGAAGAGCCCCTCTGATCACATCATGTAGAAGCTATGAGGAGTCCACTGTTTGATAGAGTAAAATGTTCTCCTGTATCTGATTCTTTAAATATAAAGATTTGATTAATGAGCCTGGAAACTGAAGCTCAGCCTTTGCTTCAGTTAGTTCATGGTTTCTATAAAAAAAATAAAGAAAACAGATGACCTTAGTGATCCTGAGTCTGACAACAAGTTACCATCAACAAAACAACAGCTTTACTAGTCATTCTAGTCTGGTAGACTAGTCTTACTAATCATGAGTCTAAAGGAAGGATTTTGGGGTTCACATGGTACCCCAATAATGATGTCATCATCCACCTGCTACAACAAGCCTGCTGTCATTTAGACAAGGCAGACAGCACTGTGAGGATCATGTAGGAGAGGAAGGTTTGTGTTGGATCCAGGCAAACCAGACCAGTTCAAGAAAAACAGCTGTGTGTGTGTGTAGTCCTGTTCTGTTGTTGTTTTATTGTATTTTTATTCTAACACTGAAATCTATCAGGTCTGTTATTGTTGCAGTCATGCAGTGTGGCTAAAAGGAGAATTGCCTATATATGATTTACATCAATCGATCATAATTGCTATTGTTAAATGCAAGCACTTTATTTCAATCATTAAAAAATATTTTTCACTACTAAATAAAGTGTTGCTATATAAATTACAGTTAATGTTGTATCTGTAGCATAGTGGAATAATGACCTTTCCAAATCAAACTTCCAGCCCATCCTCAGAGCCACAGAGGCCTGAACTGCTTGTCCACAAAATAATCGACTGACCGCACCTTACAGGAACTGATCTCATCTTGCAGGGACTGATCACAACTTGCGGGGACTGACCTCACTCTGCAGGGACCAACCGCAACCTTACAGGGACCGACTGTACCTTGTTTCAGCCAACCTCACCTTGCAGGAACCAACCTCACCTTGCAGGAACCAACCTCACTTTGCAGGGGCCAACCTCACCTTGCAGGAACCAACCTCACCTTGCAGGGGCCAACCTCACCTTGCAGGAACCAACCTCACCTGGGGCCAACCTCACCTTGCAGGGACCAACCTCACTTTGCAGGGTCCAACCTCACCTTGTGGGGACCAACCTACACCTCACAGGGAACGACCTCACCTTGCAGGGACTAATCGCATCTTGCAGGGACTGACCTTACCTTTTAGGGACCGACCGCACCTTGCAGGGACCAACCTCACGTTGTAGGGACCAACCTCACCTTGCAGGGACCAAACTCACCTTGTGGGGACCAACCTACACCTCACAGGGAACGACCTCACCTTGCAGGGACTAATCGCATCTTGCAGGGACTGACCTTACCTTTTAGGGACCGACCGCACCTTGCAGGGACCAACCTCACGTTGTAGGGACCAACCTCACTTTGCAGGGTCCAACCTCACCTTGTGGGGACCAACCTACACCTCACAGGGAACGACCTCACCTTGCAGGGACTAATCGCATCTTGCAGGGACTGACCTTACCTTTTAGGGACCGACCGCACCTTGCAGGGACCAACCTCACGTTGTAGGGACCAACCTCACCTTGCAGGGACCAAACTCACCTTGTGGGGACCAAACTCACCTTGTGGGGACTGACTACACCTTGTGGGGACCGACTGCACCTTTTGGGGACCAACCTCACCTTGTGGGGACCAACCCACACTTTGCAGGAAAATACCTCACATTTCAGGGACTGACCACACCTTGCAGGGAACAACCTCACCTTGCAGGGGCCAACCTCACCTTGCAGGGACCAACCTCACTTTGCAGGAACCAACCTCACCTTGCAGGGTCCAACCTCACCTTGTGGGGACCAACCTACACCTCACAGGGAACGACCTCACCTTGCAGGGACTAATCGCATCTTGCAGGGACTGACCTTACCTTTTAGGGACCGACCGCACCTTGCAGGGACCAACCTCACGTTGTAGGGACCAACCTCACCTTGCAGGGACCAAACTCACCTTGTGGGGACCAAACTCACCTTGTGGGGACTGACTACACCTTGTGGGGACCGACTGCACCTTTTGGGGACCAACCTCACCTTGTGGGGACCAACCCACACTTTGCAGGAAAATACCTCACATTTCAGGGACTGACCACACCTTGCAGGGAACAACCTCACCTTGCAGGGGCCAACCTCACCTTGCAGGGACCAACCTCACTTTGCAGGAACCAACCTCACCTTGCAGGGTCCAACCTCACCTTGTGGGGACCAACCTACACCTCGCAGGGAATGACCTCACCTTGAAGGGACTAATCGCATCTTGCAGGGACTGACCTTACCTTTTAGGGACCGACCGCACCTTGCAGGGACCAACCTCACGTTGTAGGGACCAACCTCACCTTGCAGGGACCAAACTCACCTTGGTGGGACCAAACTCACCTTGTGGGGACTGACTACACCTTGTGGGGACCAACTGCACCTTTTGGGGACCAACCTCACCTTGTGGGGACCAACCCACACCTCGCAGGAAAATACCTCACATTTCAGGGACTGGCCGCACCTTGCAGGGACCAACAGCACTTTGTGGTGTCCAATCCTTGGATCCAGGAGGGTAATTCTTGTTTTTGGGTAATGGGTCACGTTTAGGACTAAGGTGTGTTATGAGTTTAGGTTAGGGTTAGGTTTAGATTAGCCATTAGGGTTAGGGTCAGGGGTAGGGTTAGGTTAATAATGGAAATCAGAAGTCCTGCAAAGAGTTTGTGTGAGGTTGTGTTCTTCTATAGACATATTAGCAGATTTTAACCATAGACCCTCCTCCACTGCTTCTCAAAAGGCCCAGGCTTTGCTTTTCCTCTGACTGTGGACCCTGTGTTGGTGTTCAGCAGTCTGATGAAGAGGATGCTCCCCATGGTCCATAAAGTCTCCTGCAATGGGGTCACCTTTTTTTGCAGCTTTTATGGTGATCCTAGTCTTCACTGTTGCCATGTTGTAAATCTGTGTTCCCAGATGGCAGCAGGACTCCATGGAAGAGTCGCTCAGCATCAAGGGAGATTAAAGTTCTCAGTTTAAGCTGCTGCAGTAAAAAGGCAGTAAAACAGATAAAGTAGAGCAAGGCTATGGCTAAACAAAAGCCGTCAGTATCCTGTAGTTGAATCACTCCAGAGGTTAGCCAGGGATGCTGCCTGGAATACTAGTGATATTAACAGGCTCTAGTATCCGACCCACCTAACTCACTAAAGCTATATGTTGTGTCATCACCTGATCCTGGGGAGAAAACAATGGCTTCTCTAAACCATGAAAGGAAGTCTGGTCAGCCAGGAATAATAAATTGATCATTATTTATACCTAAAACGTATATGCTTGTTGTAATTTCATGAATTTAGCGTTAATCAGAAAAAAAATAAACAAAATTTCAAGTCACGCCTCCCTCCTGCCATCTTCCAGCAGTGACGTCACGGTGCGGTAAGCCTAGCGCCATTCTCCCCGCTTTCCAAGCTAAATCAATGGGAGCTACTAGACACATCTGCAATCAACAACAATTATTGAAGATTTCCAGAGGACTTCACCATTGAAATTCACCAGAGCTATAGTGAAACTGACAATGCCCACGTGCATGGCAGCTGGATGCTGGAATACATCGGGTAAAAGTGAAAAAAAGAGTTATTCCACCTTTCTGATTCCTGATCCTCCACGGACGGGTTGGTCGTTGGATCGCCAACTTGAAGAGGGAGGATTTGCCATCGAACTTCTGGCCAGAGAAAAAACCCGTAATATGTAGCCAACATTTGGAAGAAGAATGTTTTCAAGATGACTTGGATAATAGCGCGTTGTGACAAACACCAGATACAGCACTGGGACTTGATCAACAGCCGATACCGCACCGTGACGTCACTAACCAGTAGGTGGCAGTAGTGTTCTTTGACAAACATGGATGAAAAAAAATCCTGCAAACTTCTGACAAAGCTGCATCTTTCCTCCAGCAGGGAGGATAATCCATGAGCTGAAGACTCTGCCATCAACCATTTGCAAGACTGCAAATAATTACATTTTAAAGGTCTGTGCAAACAGCAGCTTCCACATTAGTCTGTTAATTCAGGCCAATCACTTTAAAAAAGAAACTGCACCGGGAGGATATGCTGCCTTCATTGTGTTCCCCACTGACTGATAAATGCACACTAATCTCCTGAGCCTCGGGTCACCATTTATAACATCTGATTAGCCAGTCACTTCATTTGGATGGGATTAAACTGATTTCAGATAATAAAGTAAAAAATCTTGGTGTTGTTTTTGATCAGGACCTGTCATTTAGGTCCCATATCAAGGAGGTTTCTAGAATTTCCTTCTTTCATCTGAGGAACATTGCAAAAATTATAAATATCCTGTCCAGGGGTGATGCTGAGAAACTAGTCCATGCATTTGTTACTTCAAGGCTGGACTATTGTAATTCTTTACTATCAGGAAGTCCACAAACTGTAGTTAAAAGCCTTCAGCTGATCCAAAATGCTGCAGCCAGGGTTCTAATGAAAATTAAAAAGAGAGATCATATCTCGCCTATCCTGGCTTCTCTTCATTGGCTTCCTGTTAAATCAAGAATAGAATTTAAAATCCTCCTTCTCACATATAAAGCCTTAAATGGCCAAGCTCCATCTGATATCAGAGATCTGATTGTTCCTTATGTTCCTAACAGAGCACTTCGCTCTCAATCCGCAGGTTTACTAGTGGTTCCTAGAATTTCTAAAAGTAGAATGGGAGGCAGATCTTTTAGTTCTCAGGCTCCTCTCCTGTGGAACCAACTACCAGTTTTAGTCCGTGAGGCAGACACCCTGTCTACTTTTAAGGCTAGGCTTAAAACTTTCCTTTTTGATAAAGCTTCTAGTTAGAGTGGCTCAGGTTATCCTGAGCTATCTCTATAGTTATGCTGCTATAGGCTTAGACTTTTGGAGGACATAGGGACCCCCATTTCATCATTCTGCTTCATTCTCTCTCTGTTCTCCTATTCTGCAGAATCTGTTAGTTCAATCTCTAACCTTCTGCTCTCTCTGCTTTTCCTCAGAGTAGCTTTGCCTCGTCTGTTCCTGTTTGGCTGTGACGTCATCCTGGAAAGAAACATCAGCTGTGCTGCTTCTATCAACACCCTTGTTTATAGATGTTGGAGATCGGCCTGTTTTCCAGTGTGGTCCTGTTTCTCTGACCGTGACTGAGTGGATGTGCTTTCTTCGTCCTCTGGCATGGGAGCTGCCTTGGAGCTCGTCTGCCTGGCTGTGTGTTTCCTGGACGGGGCCGCCTTTTACAGCTGCTTTTTGTATCTCTGCTTCTGTCTCCTTGAACCCCAGTCGGCCTCGGCAGATGGCCGCTCACACTGAGCCTGGTTCTGCTGGAGGTTTCTTCCTGTTAAAAGGGAGTTTTTCCTCTCCACTGTCGCTACAAGCATGCTTAGTGTGGGGGATTGTATTTGAGTCAATGAGTCAATGCAATCAACTGGTTTTCCTTAGATAGAAAACTTTGTATCAATTTGATCTGGTTGAACTGTAAAGTGCCTTGAGATGACATGTGTTGTGAATTTGGCGCTATATAAATAAACTGAATTGAATTGAAATTGAATTGAATTATTTATATATTTCTCTAAATCAGCATAATCATTTTGGCTATAGGTCATATGCGAACAAGATGGGAAGCTGAGAAACAGTATACATTATTCATGATGTGCAGCACGCTGTGGGAGCCAGAGGTATACAAGATTTGTGGGGGAGATTTACCAAAGTCATCCCTTTTTTTATCATACAAAAGCGTTGGAGTGCCGGGGGTCCGAGATAGTGCACAAAGTGTGTAATAAAGAAAATGGTGATAGCTTACGCCGATAAATAAATGTATTTTATCCACTCTAAACCTCCCCTAGTTCCTCCTTTATGTTTTAGAACTTTGAACTGGGAAGGAATCTCTGCCTTTTTTGTTTGCTATCTTTGTTGCCCACACTAAAAAATGTAATGAGCTGAAAGCAGATAATGTCACGGTATATCTCTTTAAAAAGAGTTTGTTATTAAAGTTATGCTGGGCGTTGTACAAAAAACTTAAAAAAAAATATATCTACGTATATAGATATGTGTGTGTGTGCAGAGGTGGGTAGTTTACACAAGAATTGTACTCAGATAAGAAGCACTACTTTAACTGTTTTTACTCCTCCAGTGTTAAAGGGGGGGTTTCACTCAAGCAAAACTATAGAGTATTTAGAAACTGCTGGATAATAACAACAGAATTAATGTTTATAAATGATGCTGTCAAACTGGCTTTATGTGTTCTGGTATTTTAAAGACCAATAAAAATGTTGTTGCTAACATCCAGCCGACCAATCAGAGGAAAGCCTGCCTGAGAATGAGATCTATTAAAAACTACATTCCAGAATAATTTTATGCGTTAAACTCAACCTGCGAAAGAGAAATTGAAAAACCTGTCATGTTGGGGTCTAGTCTTCTAACCCACATGCAGAAACACTCAAGAGACAGGAAAAAAGTTAAAAGATTTATTGACAATGTTTTCAGAAAATGTAAATGGTGTCTTGGTTCGTCTGGCTGGTCACGGGAGGGAGGCAACTAGAGGAGGACAGAAACGGTTAGAGTGGATCCAGGTAACTTGCTGTTTGACAGCGGTCTGGGTTAATACCTGCTCAGGGGGTATTCTGACCAGTTAGGGGGCAGACAGGTAGGCTCCAGGCAGCGAGAGTTTTGTCTTGGAGTTGACTGATCACCTGATATGTCAGGATCTGAGAGGCAGAAAAACACAGAGAGTCAGAGGGGTTTCAAAAAAATCAGGAAACAGATCAGGTTTCAGCTGGCTCAAAGTTTGCCGGTACCGTTACTGGCAAACACTCTGGCAGAGAAGTGTCAGCCTCCTCCTCCTTAAAAAGCCTCCAAATGAGCAGATGGGAAGCAGGTGTGCAGAAGTCAGCTCACGCCCTCAGGAGGAAGATCTCAGGCTCCCTCTGGTGGAGAAAGGTTGACACCCTCTGGATCCCAACAAAACCAATGAATTAAACATTGAGAAAATAAAATTTATAGAATGAAATTTGATAAAATAACATTAAAAAATAATATCTAATAAAATAAAAATTGAAAAATAAAAAATTGGAAAATAAAATTTGAGAAAATAGCAGTTAATAAAATCTTTTTGTCATGAAGAAGTTTTTAAAGTTTAATTTCTTGCATTTTTTTGTATTTCCAGTTACTAAATGTCTGTTTTAATTGCAACAATGTTGGAACAAGAATCCCTCCATAAAGTGGGGGTGGGGGGTCATGTTTGTGTTTTTTGTGTGCAGACAGGCTGATAGGAGAGACTTAGATCAGAGATAAATGACTTCATTAAAGTGTGAGTCTCTGAAGCCGGAGTGAGCCCCGTCTCCTCCCCCGTGCCATCACAGATTATGAACTCCATAAATCAATAGATTTCTGTAAAGGATGGCGCTCGCTCCACTGCTGGGGCCGACGCAGCTAAGGGCTCTCACATTCTGTCATTAGCCAGGCTTTGAGAGGATGCTGCGGCGGCGGGGGGACGTAGACTTATCATCAGCTTTCCCTTTTCTCCTCCGATGATGGAGAGAACTTTTTTCTAAACTTTGTAGAGTTGATGTGAGGGAAACCGGAAGCCATCCAGCTGGTTTGGTACCAGCTTAGAACTAAAGCATCACCTACAGCAGAAGATCATTACGCAGATGTAGAAACACCCATGGGTCAGATAAGGGAATAAAAATGGACGTTTCTGACGGGTTTTAATGAGCAAATTAACTGCAGGATATGCAAAGCTTAATAAGACAAAGCACACGAGTAACCATGTCTAACAGAAGAATAAAACTTTAAACTTTAAGTGAGGATCAAGCTATTGTTTATTTGGTCCTTTTTATCCCCCTAAGCGTCCTTTCCACATACTGAGCTTAGTTTGAACAATTGATTATTATGTGAGCGATGAAACAGCAAAGTTAAATTCCATGTTTGTTTGCTGGGAGTTGGTCAATAAAATGGATTCTAATTTGATCCTTAAGTACCTTTTCTATCTGAGAGACATTTCCCAGTCCGATCATCGTCTGTGAAACTTAATCAATGTGTTTCACAGACGCCTGTAACTTTCTTCCTTTCTAGGTGGAAAAGCTACGATTTTAAACAAGAGATACATTAAAATGGTTGTGCCAGTAAAGAGATGAAGTCAGATGTTGATAAACACGAATGCAGGCCAGAGCAGCAGCCAGAGATCCTAATGCTACGTTCACACCAGACGTGCAGTGAGCAGCAGATTCAGCTGGTTTCCATGCAAAGTCAATGGTTGAAGCGCATCAAGGTGCATCTACAGATCCTGCACGTCTAGAGCAGCAGAAGCAGTGCCTCATAAGCATCTGAGGCGCTTCAGAAGCAGCAGCTGCTGGAGCTGGAAACATTGAACTTCAGCTGCTGGACATCAACCAATGAGAGAAGCTGATCTGGGAGCTGGCAGGGAGTCAGACGCAGCACTGCTGATGCAGAGCGCTATGATCACTCCTCTGAAACAGTTTATTAACGCCTAAATTAACTTCAAATGTAGAAACCTGCCGGCAGAATATGTTGGCTTTTATTATCCTGCTGCCTGCAGTTTGTAGCACAGACCTGAAAAACTTATTTATAAACATATATATATATATATATATATATATATATATATATATATATATATATATATATATATATATATATATATATATATATATATATATATATATATATATATATATACAAAAAAAAAAAAAAACTATTTTCTCCCCCCTGGTGGGGTGGTATGTGTCATCCTCAAGCTGGGGTCCTCTACCAGAGGCCTGGGAGTTTGAGGGTTCTGCGCAGTATCTTAGCTGTTCCTAGGACTGCGCTCTTCTGGACAGAGACCTCTGATGTTTTACCTGGAATCTGCTGTAGCCACTCTCCCAGTTTGGGGGTCACAGCCCCCAGTGCTCCCATTACCACTGGCACCAATGCTTCTCTTACTTTCCACATCTTTTCTAGCTCCTCTTTCAGCCCTTGGTATTTCTCAAGCTTCTCGTGTTCTTTCTTCTTGATGTTGCTGTCGCTTGGGATTGCCACATCTATCACTACTGCCTTCTTCTATATATATATATATATATATATATATATATATATATATATATATATATATATATATATATATATATATATATATATATGTTTAACAGTTCAGTCCAGTGTCCAAAGAGCGGGGAAGGTTCCTGCCGGTCGACTGAGCAGAAGCAGCGGGCGCTGCCAGAGACTTCCAGACGTGGAAGGCTGCAGGATGACAGGAGGCCGGCTGGCTGGAAAGGATGATCAGAACACTAATTATGCTAGAAAACTCTCTTTACCAAGAAGACGCAGAAGAGCTAAAATTTTATTTCTAAGCAGAATCATATAAATGTTTTTAGCTAAACTAGTTATATCACAGTTAATGGTACATCTAAAAGCCCATATCATCCATTATGGGGTCAATGTAACTGAAAAGGTCTTATAATTCTCTAACCTTACTTTTTAATCACGGCTTCTCCATGAATAGTAATATGTCTCTTTCTTTTTTCCAGGGTTATAAATATGAGGTGAGACTTATTTCTATTAGCCGATGGCCTCAGGGCCGGACGGGGCCCATATTTATCCTGGTGCCACACAGTTTGAAGGATGGGAGAGGAAGTAAAAAAGAAGTCCAGAAAGCAGAACCACCTGCTCCCTATAATCAGATCAGGACGCCTTCTAAAAGGCTCCCCATTTTTAGGAGACGTGTCAAACAACAGGAAACAATAACGCATTTATGTGCTGCAATCGTAAAGTAAACACGTAAACAACGTCTGTAAAGACACTTTACCGTGTGATTTGATGGAAATGATCTTAACGCTGAACTTCTCTGTAAATGATAAAGGTGGAAATGTTCTTACAGTCTGAGGACTCCGAGGCAAACACCTGAGGTGGTTCTCCTGAGGTGGAGGATCTTTGATGCCGTGTCCTTGTCTTCTTTCCAAAGGTTCTGGGAACCGTTAGAGAACCGTTTGGCACCATGCTTTAAATAGTATACCAGAAGATTTGGAGAATCTAAAATGCTAACTTTCAAATGAAAAAATGTACTCAAGGAAAATTCTGGATTTGGTCTTTTTTTTTTTTTTTTATGAAAATGATTCCAAAAAAGTAAAAAAAAAAAAATCCACTGGACTTTATTTCCAAGTTTGAAGACGTTTCGCTTCTCATCCAGGAAGCTTGGAGATTGGAAATCATCAGCATCAACAGCGTCCTGCCCAGCCGCGGTGGGTCCAGGGTGGGTCCGGGGGTCTGGGGTCCTCTGGCGTCGGGGGTTCGGGTTCTGTTGGGAATGCTGCTTGGGGTACACAGACCCCAAGCAGCAGAGTGGTGGTGGAGGGATGAGGATTTTAGAAGGGCTTTGGGTCTGGCTCCCTGTCTTGGTCCTGGTCCGTGCCGTCCCTTGGTGGGGGCCTCGTCCGGGGTGGGGGTTCTGCATGGTGCATGCGGGCTGGGGTGCCTATTGGAGTCCACATTTGAGCAGGCACAGGGGGGATCGGTGTCTTCTCACACCCCTGTTCTCTGGCTGCCACCCGGAGTCTGGGGCCTGGAGAAAGAGCGAGCCGCCTGGTTCCTGGTCTTGGTGGCTGCGGGGCCTGGTTGGCCTGCCGGTGCTGGGGCTGTCACTTCTTCTCCCCCCCCACAAAAAAAGGTTGGAGAGAGGGGCGAGTAGTGGCTAGGAGAATTAGTTAAGGGGGGTGGGGGGTCTCTGGTTGGGTGGCCGGTGTGGGGCATGTTAGGCCCCGATCCCGGGGGAGGTTATGCTGGGGGTGGTCTGGTCCGGGTGCGGGGTGGGGGGCCGGGCCCAAAGCAGGAATGAGATGGGTTGGTGTAATTTCAATTCTTTGTATGACCAATGTGACAAAAAAGCCGACTTGACTTTTTCATTTCAAAATGTCAGAAATAGCGTTTAGTTCCAGGTTTTATCCAGCAGCCCAAAAAAGCCTGGTTTATGTTTAGAAAACATGCAGATAGAAACGGTCTCCTGTACAGGGGTTGGGGGTGATAGTGGAATGATAACGGGAAGGAATCAACTCTATTACTGCTTTGTAGGTTTTTGAAAGCTGGAATCTCAGCCCCCCCCCCCTCCATGTTGGGCTACTGGATAAAACCTGGAACTCAACATTATTTCTGACATTTTGAATCGAAAAATCTTCCAGGATGAGAAGAGAAACGTCTTCAAACTTGGTCCAGTGGATTTTTAAAAAGCTTTTTTGGAATGACTCTGACCTGGATGACTGAGAATCTTTACCAGCATTTTTAATGAGAAATTAGAATAAAATTATTATCATATTTTTTCTTGGCACATTACTACCAGTGGTGCCAGTAGAGGCTGCAGGGCTTACAGATACTGTCAGAGCATCAGCCTGATGAAGTCTGAGCAGGTTCCCTCTGACTGTAATTCAGGGAAGAACATTCATCATGTCCAAAGTGGATCATTCAGACTGCATGAAATCTGTTATTTGGTGATTGTTATTGGCATGTTGCTTTAAATGGCTCAGCTCCCAATAAAAATGCTGGCTCGTCTCCCCAGTCCCTGCCTCTCTGCTCTGTGTTTAAAGCTGAAAACAAAGAAGAATAAAAAACAAAAAGCCTTGCTAGACTAAAAACGATCACAGCTCAAGGTTTCTGCTTAATTTTTGCTCTAAGTCGGTTGTTTGCTAAATCTACAGGAACTAAGTGAGGAAAATCGGTAAAACAGCACATATCCCCCGAGATCTGGGTTCACGACGTCATTTGGAAAAAGGCAAATTCATTTAGTAACGCTGCACTTCATACTCTGAAACCCTAAGAGGAAGCCAAGCCTTCTCTCCCTAAACTCTGTTCCTCCTGGCCGCCGGCGCGCAGCGAGCGCTTCGCCCGAAGCTGTCCGCTGATCGAACACAAACTGCTGTGTAATTGTATAGAGCTCCTCTCTCGACCTTCTCTGTCAGGAGAGAAATAGGGGCCATCATTCATCCTTGCCATTACCGGCCTGCCTGCCGTGAATAATGCAATTTGTATCCTCTATGGAGTGCATCCAGAACAACAGACACTCCAATAAACAAACAGCAGATCGCAGTAGAAATCCACTTACAGCGGCCGGCCTGGCAGGCAGCATCACCATTAGCAGCCAGCTCAGGTCCCATCATCCCGCGCTCAGGCATCCCTACCTTATCCGCTCGGTGGAGGCCTATGATAATGAGGCTGCCAGCTTTGTTCTGCTCAATTGCTGGATCAAACACATGAACTCAGGAGCCCAGACACACACCCACAACCATGCAGAGGTGGGAGCCAAAAGTGAAGGTAAGGTCACTCTGTGACCTCTTCCGAAAACCAAGAGTCAACTGGAAAGCATGAGGAGGGCAGAGGCCGGGGAGTTAGTGGGAGCTGATGGATGGGAGCAGCCGGGGTTTCAGCCGCACGCAGCTTATAATCAGAGCAGATGAGGTGTTGTTACAGAGATTGATGTCACACGCTGTGGAATTGAGTTTTTAATTAACTTTTTAAATTGTACATGTTAGACATGTTCTTCATTTATTGATTTTCAGGCAGAAGTTCAGCTGAAGACCCCCATCATCAGAGGCTAACCTGCCTCTGACGCAAAACAATCAGCTTACAACCGCACCTCCGCGAAGCCCCGAAACCTGGTCAACCCGGCAGGCTGATCAGGTTACGCTGGATGAAGGCTGCCGTTCTGAACTTTCCTTTTCTTCCAGGCTGCTTCTCGATTAGATCGGCAAATCTTTTTCTATGATGACATCCTTCTGTCTGCAGCCATGTTTCTATCTTTATGGATGCTGCGCATTCAACAGGTTTCGGGGGGGTTCTTTCAAAATAGTTGGTTCACAGATTCATGGCTTGCCCCCCCCATCAATTCACAGTCCTCTGCCCTGTGAGGTTTACCCATTAGCTGTAGCTTGCTGCCTGTCGGCCATTCATTCAGAATAGGTCCATCTGGCTTTCCCATGATGCTTCTTCAACCTCGTCCCTATCAGAGCGTCATTCCTGCCGGACTCTTACAGCGTTCCCCGTCACATCTTAACCGCTCTGGCAGAAGACCGCCATGCTGAGTCTGGCTCTGCCAGAGGTTTCTTCCTGAAGCAGAACTCTCCACTGTCGCTTCATTCTTGCTCATCACCGACAGGTTCACGCACACCTGTGTTTATCCAAGCTGGACAACTATCTACGGGGTGAAGCATTAGCATTAGCTCACGCTGTCTTCTGGATCTCACAATGCAGCTCAAGCAGAACCATCAGTCTATGGACTGAACCAACTGCATCTATCTCAACTCCACCATCAGTTTCAGTTTCAAAATTCAGCGCTAATGTTTCTTGCCGGGGTCTGATAAATAACATTCCCTCTTAACTGGTGGAAAATGGATGAATAAAGATCCTCTAATTGTCCTTTTCTGTCCTTGTGAGTTTTTCAGCTTTCCATCCAGTTTGAAGTTTGCTTGTTTGTTTTTTTTTTACCCATTTTTACTTTTCCAAAGTATAGTAACCTGCAAGTCAGTTACAGAAAGCAATCTATTCTCTAAATAACAAATGACTCTAACATATGGCTGCTCTCACCATTCTGTTGCTAGAACTGTTGCCAAGAAGCAGAGATGGGAAGTAACGAAGTACAAATACTTCATTACTGTACTCAAGTAGATTTTTCTGATATTTTTACTTTACTTTACTACTCATTTTTATGGCGACTTTTTACTTCTACTCCTTACATTTTTACACAAATATCTGTACTTTCTACTCCTTACATTTTAAAAAATTGTCTCGTTACTTTAGTTTTGAATCTTTTCAATGGAGTTACCGTTATTATTTTTCACGTCATCAATACCAAATTCAATCTAATTGGATGGGAATCTACGTTGCATTTGACGCACCAGTACAAGATGAATCGACAGATTCGGCGGTATTCATTGGCGGCAAATCATTGCAGCTTGGTGGCGGTGGCGTTAGCATAGTAGCATGGACGACGAGATGATTGAAAATGAACACAACGGAGATCTAGTCCTATTGGCAGACATCCATTTAAAATGTAGGCAACGGCATGAAAAAAGTGGTTTCTACTTTTACTTTTATACTTTAAGTAAATTTACAAGCCTGTACTTTGTTACTTTTACTTGAGTAAAGAAGTTTAATCAGTACTTCCACTTTTACCAGAGTATTTTTTAACACAAGTATCTGTACTTTTACTCAAGTACGGAAAGTGAGTACTTTTGCCATCTCTGCCAAGTAGTGACTTGAAGAAAAGATTAAAAGCGTGAGGAAACGTCTCTAAATCTACATTGAATGGACATTCATCTGCAAACAGGAGAGCTTCCTGAAATTGGTCTGCACCAATGTTCCCACTAAGCTCCGTGTGCATTCCCAGTGCACAAAAATCTATTCAACGCATGAAATAAAATCCAACATAAAATGTGAATTAGACCTATAAAGTTTTTTTGGATGTTACGGCTGCAGTGGGTTTCTGCACTTTTCCTTGCAGGGTTCTGGATGCAGGCCTTCTGCAGGTGATCTGTTTTTGCCCTAATTGATGCTCGTCTGCTTTAAAAGCTGTCATGCAAGCAGCAGACAGGAGGGCTCTCTCTCTTACCTCCTCAGAACCCCGTTTGGCTTGGTTTGGTTTGTATCCTGTCCTATGGTTGGGTTTTGTTAGGTTTGGTTGCATTTGCTTATTTCTGTTTAGTCATTGGTTTTGCAGTAAGCCATTTCCTATTCCCCATTTTATTTATCCTTTTTCAGGTATTGTTTCTTTATTATAATTCAATAAATTTAATTTTTAATTTAAATAAAATTCTTGTGTGGTCTCCTTTAATGTTACCCCCACCAAACAAGCCTGGTGGACGTAACATGGATGATCAACTTAACACTGAAAATTCAAGAAACAGTCTCCCCCCCGGGGATCTACTCTTCATTCCCAGGTTAAAATGTCGCTAACAAATCAGTTTGAATGTAAAAATGTATAAATTAATATGTTTATTAAACCTCAGAGTACTTTAAAAAAAAGAGGTTCTTATTCAGCGAATCAAAGAGTGCTACGCATGGATAAATAAATCATTCCAAGATGGAGCAGAATGTAAGGCATTATTTACCAGTCTAGGCTTCCAGAAATCAACGGCTTTTTAACAGTCCTGCTGTCCAACTAGCACACAGTTTCTGTTAGCTGCGCAGCGCGATGCTGCATGTGAAAAAAGAAAATGATTTTTGCTAAATTCAAGTGCATGATGAAGCAAAAAAATTGAGAGTCAATTAGCACATTCTCAGATATGGTGGCTGCAGCACTTAGAGGAGGAGCTGAAGGAGATCCACAGCGTCTGGATATTTATTCTGAAAAACAAGCATCCACTGCTGATTCAGAAAGAAGTTTAGTTTAATCAATCAGATCTAAAAGCTCCTAAAATTTGGACGACCTTGGGAGAAGTTAGAAAGACAGATGTGAAAAATAGTTTCAGATTTGTTCACATTCTAATGACATTAAATTTATTTATTTATGGATATAGGTTCTTAGTTAATATCCTTAAAGGTGGATTTCGCTGCATATAACAGATAAAATGTCAGAGCGGATTATCATTGCTGGCTCAATCTAGTGATTCATCGGGAAAAAGTTGCGTCTCAGATAAAAATGTCTGTTATGTTAAGAATTAAACTCAATATTCTAAATGTCTCCTAATCTTTTCGTCAATTAAAGAGCAGAAATAATTTGTTTGTAACCTGGAGGCTTAAACCTGCTGGGGCTTTTATTCCTTTGGAAGTCAAATTGACCGACTTAATCAGTCTTCAGTGATGCAGCTGCATCGTTCATATAAGCTTTCCTGTTGCTAAAGGCGTCTTTCTTTCTTAGCTCTGCTCCCTTTCCAAACATTTTTCATTTGCCTTTCTGCTCCCTGCTCGCCTCAACCAGATAATCCTGATGGTAACAGCAGTCTGTAATAAACGTGAAACTGTGACCAAAGAACAGCCAACAGGATGCTTGGGGATGTGCAGAGCATTGCTCCCAAACCAGTGACTAATTAATGGGAGTGTTATCTGCTGATGGTCCATCCTTCCATTCTCCACCAGTTAAAAGAGAAATTCTACTGGAACTCCATTTTTATAGAATAAACTGAAGCAAATTAAGGTCACTACCTCATCAATATAACATTAACAATAAAAGTCATCAAATTCATTTCAACTTTTTCCATAACATCTATCCTATAAATAATGAAATAGTGAAATATTTGGAAATAAATACTATTTCCTTCTGCAGTACTGAATGTGAAATACCCGTCCAGACCCCCTGGTGTGGAAGATATGGGCCTCTATTGCTCTGGTCTGTTCCTGTTTGGCTGTGACTCCATCCTGGAGAGAAATATCAGCTGTGCTGCTGCCATCAACACCTTTGTTTCTAGATGTTGGAGCTTGGCCTGTTTTCCAGTGTAGTCCTGTTTCTCTGACTGTGACTAACTGGATGTGCTCTCTTCATCCTCTGACATGGGAGCTGGCTCGGAGCTCGTCTGCCTGGCTGTGTGTTTCCTGGACGGGGCCGCCTGTGGAGCTGGTTGACAGTTGCCTTTTGTATCTATGCTTCTTTTTCTATGTCTGCTTCTGTCTCCTTGAACCCCAGTGGGCCTCAGCAGATGGCTGCTCACACTGAGCCTGGTTCTGCTGGAGGTTTCTTCCTGTTCAAAGGGAGTTTTTCCTCTCCACTGTCGCTACAAGCATGCTTAGTGTGAGGGATTGCTGAAGAGTCAATGAGTCGATGCAATCAGCTGGTTTTCCTTAGATAGAAAACTTTGAATCAATCTGACTGGATGATCTGGTGAACTGGAAAGTGACCTGAGATGACATGATGTGAATTGGAGCTATAGAAATAAACTGAATAGAATTTAATTGAATAATGTAAAAATAAAATGATCTGTATGTTGCTAATATCAGACAAACCAAAAACAAATAAATCTCAAATCCTGTCAACTGAGTTGTAGAATAAAAATTTATAAATCTATAAATATTTAATTCTCTGTGAATAATTAATGAGATCCTCGTCAAATGAACATGCAATGTTTATTTATAACACCTGGGGTCCAATTCATGAACCAGGTTTAACAAACTCAGATTCAAATCCTCAACTCTAAATTAATCCAGCCTAAAGTTGGGAACTCTGAGTTTTCTGTTTCACCAAAGCTGCTATTAGGACTCTGAGGCGAGCTATGGACTGAGTCCTGAGAACGTCCACCTCAGGCATCTGCTCCTCCTTGGACAGAAAGGCGGGACGGTGAACTTTCCCAGACACCAGCTCATCGATCAGAAACCCTTTGTCCACCATTGCTTCCATTTCAGGGGTTAGAAGGGAGGTGATGCCACACTGACGGAAGATCTCTTTGTCACTGATGGAACCCTCAAACAGCGCAGACACAAAAGTCAGTGCTCCATGGGGGGACATGCCTATCAGGGCTTTGAAGGTGCAGTGCGACTTGTAGGTCGAGAAAACCTCACTCTGTAGTAGAAGTGAGGAAGGAGTTTGGCATCTCATTTCTGTGCAGTCCAAAATTACATGAGTGTTTTCATAAGTCCCATTGAAGTCTACAGGCCGATTTGCTTTGACTGCATCAGTTGTCATCCAAATTGAAACAGACCCAAGCAGAGTGTAAAGAAAGTTGGCCCACGTTACAATGATCCTGCTCACTGTGGCTCTGTGGATGTTGAACTTGTGGCCGAGCTCTCTTTGAGTGCAGCCAGTGGAAAGATAATTTAGAAAGAGGAATAACTCATCAATTGGCAACAATTTCTGCAAAGAAGACATAATACAATAATTAACCTTTTTATTATAATAATATTAAAAACACTACACATTTACTTTGAATAAAAGCAAATAATTGTAACGGCTAAAATTAAATATTTACACATCTACTCTACAAAGTTAAATGACTCATTTCATAAAACAAACCATAACTTACAGTTGGTCTGGTCACAGGGCTTTCAGTGGATGTGCTGCTGGAAAGATTTCTCTGAGCACTGTTCACCCTCACCATCCTGGTGGTTGCCTCTTGAATAAGATACCAGAATGCCATCAAATGCTCATATGATGGAAATCTGCATTAAAAGAGGAATGTTATTACATATTGTTCAGCACAGTGTAATTCAGTATTTTCCCTAAACAGAATGGATAATAGTGATTGACATTTTCAATAGATTATATGATGTGCACACAGCAACACATTGTCTGCAACTCTTAACTCTGCCAATTGTTATATTATTGTTTTTTTTTTCAGTTAAACAAAAGAAAAGACAGCTATTACTGCATATACCAAAACCAGAGTAAATATATTAATCAAAAACAGTACAATATACCGTGTAAATGGCCATTCTTACCTGGTATAGAAACGAATATCCTCTTTGGATGAGGCGAACCGCTGCAGCCCAAATCTGAGGGTCAGATGCTGAGACTCAAGCTGCTGTCTGAGCTCCTCGATCTCTTTACACATGTCAGTGTATTTACTGCGGTCCACGGTGATGAAAGGACTCTCCGCGTAGTCGTGGTCCTCAATCATGGGGACAGGCGGAGTTTGAGCAGGCTCACAGTCCATCTCCATGCCTGTGTTGCTGCCAGACGCAGCAGAGTTGTCATCCGCGGCGCCATCTTCTCCTCCTGTTGCGGCTGCCCGAGGACAGCGTTCCCACACTCCTGGCCTCGATGGCTTGGTCCACGGAAAAATAGATGGAACCGTTCCGGGTTTAAGTTTTCGCCTCCCTTTGGCCGATAAAACAATTTCCCCAGTCTTAAAATGCCTGCTGCAAACTGAAGAGTTAGCCATCACGGTGAAGTCTTTCCTTCTTATTTTTGCTAGCCATTGAGCGCGCAAACTCGGGTCTTTGGGGAATCTGTGGAAGCTCAGCACTTTGTTGAACCTACCCCCGGCGGTACACAGCGGCACAGAACAGTAAAAGTTGTTCCCACCTTCAGCTTTTTGACAGGTTACGATCCTTTTTGCTTTGGACATCATTTTCTCAGTGCGGGGGGATAGCGCAGACTAGCGACAGGAAGTAAACACTTCAACTTCCGGTAATAAATCCGGAAGTTAGCATTTTCTCGTGCACGGAGTGAATTAACTTAAATTTCAATTATGTAGATGCTACATCATTTTTTAGTCCACAGCTTTAATGTAGTGTAATGGATTCCATAACACTATAGGATTTGCATGGGAAGCATCTTTATACATTAATAATTTTATGTAAATATAAACATTTTAAATTTGCTGTTTCAGAGTAATTTATGAAAAACAGGGTTCTTCGCCCATCCTGGTCTGGTTACAATATATCCCCGGCGCTGTAAGGGCTCTGAGGCGCCTCGGTTGTCCATCACAATAAAGCGCCACAGAGAGAAAAAAGGCAAAGAGTAAACAGTCTGTCAAAACGCCAGTAATGGACCATTAGCCGAAATCATTTTCATTAAATCCTTGATCAGTCAAAGAGTCTGTGTTTTGTTTTAGGAAAGGAATGAGCACAGCCAGTGAAAAAAAATAAAATAAAATATTTGCCTTTATTTCAAACCCAAGCCATTAGGATCAATTGCTATTGATTCAGTGGAGCCATCATTAGTGTAGAGCCATCAAAGTGGGAGTGAGCCTGAGTCCTATCGGTTGGGTGTTAATGAGATGCTTGAGTTTATCTAACAGTGTTGGTAATGACCAAACCAAGTACAAATTACACAGAAAAAGGCCTTTTAATTACCTGTGATCAGAAGATAACCTGTAGGTTGCCTCTGCTTCAGCATTTGACATTCAGTATTAGCATGGTTGTAATTTCATCGGAACCAAATGAAAGTTTCCCTATGGTGCCGTGGTCAGGTAATGAGCAACATTAGAACAGTTTTGAGGCTTCAGCTCGTCCCATTCACTACTGCTGAGATCTAGTTTGATGGCTCTACACCATTTTACACTTTAAAACTATCCTGTAACTGCCGAATCTGTGGTTTGGTGGTTATTGAGTTATATTGGAGGTTTTCTTTGCTTTAAATATAGAATGAAAACCATGTTGTTACTCCAACCAATCTATTCTTAGAATCTATCCAACTGACAGCAGCTCTCCTCCAAACTCCCACAAAACTGAGGCTGTTTGAATGCCTGTGGAAGTTCCGGGCGAGCTGAACCACTTCCTGAAGCAGTCAGGTGGTATGGCGGCAGCGAGGCTTCGGACGTCACAGATTTTGGCCCCTCCCCTAAATGAAGCGAGCCTCGACACGCACTTCGCGGAAATGCCTCCGCTGCTCGACGCAGGCCTCTAGTCCTCGGCTCATCTCATAACATCTGTAGGGATTACTAACCCAATGCATGAGACATGCTGAGTGATTAATTAAACAGAAGAACAATATTTTATCAGCAAAGGGTTTTCTGTCCTCAGCTGTTTTGATAGGCTGGTGGTTTTCATTAGACAGATTATCTTCTCTGGGCTTCATAACCAATCTTTTCCTATCGTGACATCTGCAGTAATGTTGACTGTGTGCTTGCGATAAATCACGTTATTTAGTAGCACCTTGATTAGTTGAATACAGCCATTAGAGGCCGTAGTAGCTAAGGCTAACTGGCTAACTGGCCTGTTTTATTTACAGGTTTTCAGATGCAAGCGTTAGCCGCACTGCTGGCGTATTATTAGGCTAAGCAGTCCGACACAGTAAAGTCATGTTCAGCTCTTGCCTTCGCAGCTTTGTAACGGACAGTTAGTATCCATCCAATTGTTTAGCGATAGCGATGTCTGCACGTCTTTGTCAGTGAGCAGAGAGATAATGCCGTCTATAGGTTCAGCTCAGACTTGGGGATGTTAAATGAGGAAGGGCGGAAACACCAATTGTTAAATGAGGAAATTATGTCCCCTTGAAAGCAGTTGCGCCTCGGGACTTCCTTTCCGGTTCTTTTCCTAGGAGCAAGTTATTTACTGCTCTTAACTCAAACTGGGTAAAACCATATAAAAGGACTACAAAACAGGAGTAAAAAAGTAACAGAGTTTATTCCAGATCAGGTCGTTACAGGGCAGAGAAAAATGCTTAGAGTTTGCACAGCTGTCCGCGAGTGTCTGGCAAAGATTGAGCCCCGAACAACGTCATCTCCTGCTTCTTATACCTCATGTGTCTATGTGTTGCATCAGGTGGATGCTTAGCTGTCCGTATCAGAAACTGACACGCCATCCATGCCCTGACCTGTATGCATCTTGCCTCTATGCCTCAGGGTTACAGATAGCTCTCTTCTATCAGTCCTATCCTGTGTATATTTAAAAGACAAGAATGCTTTCCTATTTAGATGACCTCCGTACACACAGTGACATCCACCATGTGAAGGAAGGCCTTCTACTCTCTCTAATCTGGCTAATAAAGTAACAATGCACATGATGTATAAAGAATAAACCTAACAGGGAAGAGGTGATAGTAAAACTTTTTCTCAAGTGGCTGTTAAAAACTTTCATACCCCCCCCATCAGCGGAGCAAAGATGCTATGGGGGCTGCTTAATGTCACCTTTATCAATCTTGAGATGCTTGACCAAAAAACAATAAAGAGTCCTAATATAATGTATTATTATTTGTTCAGTTTGTGTTTGTTGATAGCTGCATGTCCATTACAACAGCTTTACATCCCTACTGCAGCGTGGAGGGACCTTTTTTCCTGACAGAGCTATTTGCATAAATCCCAGCAGGCTGAGTTTGCAAATATTCTCACATTAGACTCTGAAAGCTTTGGAAGGTAAAAAGGAAGGGAAGGCTGATACAAAACAGCATTGGTTAGTGATGCTGAAATGTTTTCAGTCATTAAACTAATTCAGCGTCCTCCACCCTGATGCATTCATGCCCTGTGTTGATAGTCTTTATGCGTCCTGCATTTAAACACTGAGCTGCCTTCATTATTTAAGAGTCTAGTTGGTCCTGAGGTCCTGTAGGTGTACAGAGGTACGGGATGGGATAATGTAGGATTGGAGGTGACGGCATTCCCACACAGTGTTTCTCATTAAAAATGCATCTGGGTGAGTGTTAATGGTGCTGGCTTTAACAGAGTGGCTCATCAGGCCACTTTACTGCAGACGGTGGAACATCACATGGACACCCATCGAGGTGCTGCTCAGCTAAATTAACAGGCTCACATTCTGAACAATCACGGTGATAAAACAGGAAGTCTTTAAAGCTTTTGTCACTTTTTTTTGTAAGATGATGGAATGACCTACCAAGTACAACAAGAACAGCAGCGTCCCTGTCTGTCTTCAAACAACTCCTAAAGACAAACCTCTTCGAAGAGCATCTCCTATCCTAACTGTTACCCATCTGTACCCGTCTACATCTCTTTCTGTTCTTCCCTCTATCGCTTTGCTGTCACCACTGATTCTGTTCTTTCAATTCAATTTCAATTCAATTCAGTTTATTTATATAGCGCCAAATTCACAACACATGTTCAACCATGCACTTTACAGTTCAACCAGATCATACAGTCAAATTGATACAAAGTTTTCTATCTAAGGAAAACCAGTTGATTGCATCGACTCAAATACAATCCCTCACACTAAGCATGCTTGTAGCGACAGTGGAGAGGAAAAACTCCCTTTTAACAGGAAGAAACCTCCAGCAGAACCAGGCTCAGTGTGAGCGGCCATCTGCCGAGGCCCACTGGGGTTCAAGGAGACAGAAGCAGAGATACAAAAAGCAGCTGTAAAAGGCGGCCCCGTCCAGGAAACACACAGCCAGGCAGACAAGCTCCAAGCCAGCTCCCATGCCAGAGGACGAAGAGAGCACATCCAGCCAGTCACGGTCAGAGAAACAGGACCACACTGGAAAACAGGCCGATCTCCAACATCTATAAACAAGGGTGTTGATGGAAGCAGCACAGCTGATGTTTCTTTCCAGGATGATGTCACAGCCAAACAGGAACAGACGAGGCAAAGCTACTCTGAGGAAAAGCAGAGAGAACAGAAGGTTAGAGATTGAACTAACAGATTCTGCAGAATAGGAGAACAGAGAGAGAATGAAGCAGAATGATGAAATGGGGGTCCCTATGTCCTCCAGCAGTCTAAGCCTATAGCAGCATAACTATAGAGATAGCTCAGGATAACCTGAGCCACTCTAACTATAAGCTTTATCAAAAAGGAAAGTTTTAAGCCTAGCCTTAAAAGTAGACAGGGTGTCTGCCTCACAGACTAAAACTGGTAGTTGGTTCCACAGGAGAGGAGCCTGAGAACTAAAAGATCTGCCTCCCATTCTACTTTTAGAAACTCTAGGAACCACTAGTAAACCTGCAGATTGAGAGTGAAGTGCTCTGTTAGGAACATAAGGAACAATCAGATCTCTGATATAAGATGGAGCTTGGCCATTTAAGGCTTTATATGTGAGAAGGAGGATTTTAAATTCTATTCTGGATTTAACAGGAAGCCAATGAAGAGAAGCCAGGATAGGAGAGATATGATCTCTCTTTTTCATTTTCATCAGAACTCTGGCTGCAGCATTTTGGATCAGCTGAAGGCTTTTAACTACAGTTTGTGGACTTCCTGATAGTAAAGAATTACAATAGTCCAGCCTTGAAGTAACAAATGCATGGACTAGTTTCTCAGCATCACCCCTGGACAGGATATTTCTAATTTTTGCAATATTCCTCAGATGAAAGAAGGAAATTCTAGAAACCTCTTTGATATGGGATTTAAATGACAGGTCCTGATCAAAAATAACACCAAGATTTTTTACTTTATTATCTGAAATCAGTTTAATCCCATCCAAATGAAGTGACTGACTAATTAGTTTCTTTTTCAGAGACTCTGGTCCAAAGACTATAACTTCTGTTTTGTCTGCATTCAGAAGCAGAAAGTTAAGAGTCATCCAGGTTTTTATGTCTTCAAGACATGCCTGTAATCTATGTAATGGGTTAGCTTCATCTGGATTATAGACAGATATAGCTGGGTATCATCAGCATAACAGTGGAAATTAATCCCATGCTGTCTAATAACTCTACCGATTGGGAGCATGTATAAAGTAAAGAGAATTGGTCCTAGCACTGATCCCTGTGGTACTCCACAGGTAACCTTTGAGCATGTTGAAGATCTATCATTAACATGAACAAACTGAATTCGATCAGATAGATCAGATTTAAACCAGTTTAGTGCTGTTCCTTTAATTCCAACAAAATATTCAAGTCTTTCTAAAAGAATATTATGGTCAACTGTATCAAATGCAGCACTAAGATCCAACAGGACGAGCACAGATACAAGTCCATTATCTGAGGCCATGAGAATATCATTAGTGACTTTCACCAGAGCTGTTTCAGTGCTATGATGAGCTCTAAAGCCAGACTGAAACTCTTCAAAAAGTTCATTATGGTGGAAGTGATCGCAAACTTGTTTGGCAACTACTTTCTCAAGAATTTTGGATAAGAAAGGAAGATTGGATATAGGTCTATAATTGACCAAGTCATCTGGGTCAAGAGACGGTTTCTTAAGCAAAGGTTTAATTACAGCAACCTTAAAAGCTTTAGAGAACTTATCGTCTAACTCTAACACTGTGTGTATTTTGTAAGTCACTTTGGAAAAAAGCATCCTCTCAATGCATAGACATAAACCCGGGCATATACTGTATGAGTTTTGGCCCTATTTGGGCCAATTCGCCAGTCGTGTGAGAATTTTTTGGATCAGGCTGAGTTTCAGCCTCATGCTGCATCCTGTGTCGTGTAGCATAGATGAGGTAACGATGTAACCTGACTCTGCCAGATGGATTTGCTCCGCATATCCATCTGGAAACCTTCCGTTGAAGTAATTTTGGGAAGGGGCGAAAATGCTGGTTAGCTGATTGGCCTATGTTGGTGATAGACGGGCCAAATAAACCAATCAGATCAACGAAGCATATGACGTACTAACAGCCTGGCTACTCTTGCTGAAACCAGTCAGGAGAAGAGCAAAAACATCTTTTCCTCTGAGAAAAGCCTCCAGAGCAGTGTTTTGCTCTTCTTTCAGTGAAGAAATACTCTGTAAATCCGATAAAACTTCCTCCATAGCCACGCTAACGCTAGTTTCATCGGCTGAAGCCGCCATGTTCTTTAGACTGAACTGTCGCGCTTCTCGTTGCGTCACACCTCAACCCGCCTCAAAGCCAAAGCTGATTTGACGTTCGTTTGGTGAACGGCTCCAAATTTCCTTTAACGGAGAGTCTCCAGACTGATCTGCGGGTGAAACCTTGAAAGTTCGCGACATCAGGATGGTCTCACGAGGCTACTAATGATGGGCCTTCAGCCTCAGGAATCGTAAGGTCGAGTGAAAAATCCAACCTGTTCGGATCTCATTCATCACTTTCATCAGTTTCAGCGGATTACAACAATTGAAAATATCGTACCATGTATGCCCAGCTTAATGGGATGAACTTCAAACACATCCTCTGGTTTTTTTTTGCTGGTAATGACGTCGGCATAATGTATCATAAGCTCAGAACGTGGGACCCAGAATTCAAGGCAAGACAGACGGCAGAATAAATCAAAGTGTTTATTAATTTTCAGGCAGCCTCTGGGTCTGCAGCGCGGCACCACCCATTATTGGAAACTCTGGTGGAGAAAAACACAGGTAAGTGACCATGATAATTTGACAGAGGATTATTATCCATGTAAGCCACTTACCTGGTTTATCAGTTCAGTCCATCTCCATTGAGGCCCCGTCCACACGAAGTCAAAACGAACAAGAAACGCTGATATTTTCCAAAACGTTTGTCGTAAAGACGGAGACGTAAAATAAATGTGATCGTCCACACGAATGCATGAAAACGCTGCAAAATGTATGCCAGGCCTGTAAGTGGCGCTGTCGTGCCAAAGCAAAAATAGGCGACGAAATGTTGGGCATGCGCACTAATATTTATACATGGTTGCCCTGCGGGTCCATTTTGGTGGTTCAGTCAAATTCAGGTGCTGAACTATGTGGTCGATATTGCTCTGTTCTTCTTGGAGATATTCGAGAAGAAGAAGATTCTGTTGTAAGCCCGACAGCAGGGTGAGTAGCATGAGCAGCAACCATTCAACACAGTACGGCGCCATTGTTGTTGTGATACTGTGTCGCGCATGCGTGTTTAGAGGCGACGCTATGACGCATGCTTGTAAGAAAAAAAATGCAGTTAGAGCTTAAAGATGGAAACGCGAAAACGGCGTTTCAAAATCTTCCCACTCTGAAGGCTGAATAAAAAAAAGATCGTTTACAGACCCCCGAAACGCCGGCTTCGTACGGATGAGAGGCTGGTTTGGTGAAAAATTTGTGCGTTTAGGCCAGGGTTTGGCTTCGTGTGGACGGGGCCTAAATGCGCTAGGATCTAGCCGAAGGGCTGCCAACTAGATGCAGAACCCGGAGTGTCCCCAATGCTGCAGTCCCAGAGGGCATGCATGAGACCGAGCCAGGTCAGGGAAACGGATCAGAACAGGATGGATCAGATGTCCAGGAGTCTGTAGCCCATTCAAGGATACCAATCAGAAAAGAAACAGGCTGGTTCAGGATTACAGGAGACCACTGAGAATTCAGGCAGAATGTTCAGATGGGAACAATCAGCTCAGTGGTTGAGAGGCAGAATAGGGCAGGATATCAGGAACACTATGGAACGCTAAAACCTTGCTCTCTCCACTGAGCCAAGACAGGAACAGGGAACGATCAGCGGGTAAGAGGCAGATCAGGATCAGGAAATCAGGAACACTAGGAATATGCTAAAAACCTCTCTAACCACTGAACCCCGAGAACGAGAACATAAAGTATGGCATCAGCAATGATCTCAACCTCAATGATCTGGCCCTGATAGCTGGGACTGAGCCGTATCAAAAGAAGCAGGAGCAGATGGATTAGATGAGCAGTAGGCGGTGTAGCAGAGTTAGACAGCTGAATGTAATGAGCAATTAGGCCAGCCTTCAGAGCCATGATCATGATAAATATATATATATGTATATATATATATATATATATATGTATATATATATATATATACATATATATATATATATATATATATATATATATATATATATATATATATATATATATATATATATATATATTAGTACTAATATCTCCAAATGAATTGAAATAAATAAAACTAAGCTTAGGAAACTGAGTTTTTGTCTCATTTTAGTGCAGACTGTACTGAATGAATAGTTCCTGTATCCCATCCAGCTCATGACCTTTAAAATCTGCTGTTCTCTCTTCATGTTTCGTCTTTATTTGCTGTTCAGAGGCAATAAACGGGTAAAGACAGTAAGCTGAGGAGGAACAACATGGCCTGATGTGAGAACTCTTTAAAAGGAACAAGACAAACCTCCCCCGGTTATCTGTTGAGACTAAAAGTGCAGCCTGCTGTGGGAATTATGTTGCTGCAATATTAATCATGTTGCATCAACGCAGTAATGCACTGGGTCGTTTGTAAGTGTAGGTACAACATAAATGCTGACTTTAAATCTGACAAATTATTTCTTTGCTTTGAGCGATGTATAAATAATCCAACATCCGTTTTTCTGCAAGTTCTTTAATAGCTGCAGCTCTGCATCTGTTTGTCTTTTTATTCCCTCAGGAAAGTTAGTTAACTTTAAACGTTTGTGTAACCGCTGAATAGTTTAGTTTTAGTTAAGCCTTTTTGTGAAAATATTGACTGAAAGTAAGCTTGAATCTTTTTCCAGACGAAGGGAAGAAAATATAATAACTCAAGTGAAAAAAATTTGTTTCATATTTGAACAAAGACAAAAAGGAAAAGCAAAAATTTTAGTTCAAATTTCAGTTTAAATAATTTAAACAGACTGTTACGGGGCCCCCAGGAACTTGGGGCCCCAGGCAACTGCCTAGTATTGACTAATAGATCATTGAATAATAATTTTAAGTTAATTAAAGGGTTTTAATTGTTGTTTTCTGTGTGTTTATGTTTAAAGGTTTTTTAGCTGCTATTGTTGATTGAACAACTTTCAAATAAAAGAGAAAAAAAAGTGGAACCACTGAGCAATGATCCAGGTTCCTTCCTGGACGTTTCTTTGATTCCTTCCTAACAATAAAAACATCTGCAGCAGGTAATTAAAGATGCCCGCAGTCCGTTTATCCTGAGGGATTTACTGAGGGACACATTTATAGACTCAAATATGAAACAGGCACAAATTAGGACAAACTTTTTATTGAGCTTTGCTGTAAAACTTGTTTTTGTTTCACTATAAATGTATTTTTATGAGTGCATGAAATGCAGGGCAGGGGCTGACGGTCATGGTGGGGATGTGGTGATAGTCTGTGTGAAGGAAAGTCTGTTCGATGACACTTTAACGCGTCTAGAAGCACCTTGAGTCCTGACGTTATTCTCTGACTCATCGACTGAAGATGAGCTTCCAAGGCTGCTTTGTTACTCACTTTGTGAGTCTGTTTAAAATGGCTCCCTGCCAGCTTTACTACATCATTGGTGCCTCATCCTTCACACTTTATTTATTGGAATCAGAAGATGAGTCTGCCTGAAGAACGGGGCTGTAGTTATGGAGGATTTTTCTTTCTTCTTCTTTCAGCTTTCCTCATATTTATTTTACTCTCTAACTTCCAGTTGCTTGAAGGAGTCAAGGTTATGTAGAAACTCTGTATGATGATATCAGTCCATAGCAGCTGGCCATCCATTAGCTGCTGTTATAAATAGCAGATTTAAACGCATAACTTTTTGTTATTAAGTATCAAATCTATTCAGTTTATTTCTATAGCGCCAATTCACAACACGTCATCCCAAGGCACTTTACAATTCAACCAGATCATCCAGTCAGATTGATTCAAAGTTTTCTATCTAAGGAAAACCAGCTGATTGCATCGACTCATTGACTCTTCAGCAGTCCCTCACACTAAGCATGCTTGTAGCGACAGTGGAGAGGAAAAACTCCCTTTGAACAGGAAGAAACCTCCAGCAGAACCAGGCTCAGTGTGAGCGGCCATCTGCTGAGGCCCACTGGGGTTCAAGGAGACAGAAGCAGACATAGAAAAAGAAGCATAGATACAAAAGGCAACTGTCAACCAGCTCCACAGGCGGCCCCGTCCAGGAAACACACAGCCAGGCAGACGAGCTCCGAGCCAGCTCCCATGTCAGAGGATGAAGAGAGCACATCCAGTTAGTCACAGTCAGAGAAACAGGACTACACTGGAAAACAGGCCAAGCTCCAACATCTAGAAACAAAGGTGTTGATGGCAGCAGCACAGCTGATATTTCTCTCCAGGATGGAGTCACAGCCAAACAGGAACAGACCAGATGAAGCTACTATGAGAAAAAGCAGAGAGAGCAGAACGCTAGAGATTGAACTAACAGATTCTGCAGAGTGGGAGAATAGAGATAGAATGAAGCAGAATGATGAAAAAGGGGTCCCTATGTCCTCCAGCAGTCTAAGCCTATAGCAGCATAACTATAGAGATAGATCAGGATAACCTGAGCCACTGTAACTAGAAGCTTTATCAAAAAGGAAAGTTTTAAGCCTAGCCTTAAAAGTAGACAGGGTGTCTGCCTCACGGACTAAAACTGGTAGTTGGTTCCACAGGAGAGGAGCCTGATAACTAAAAGATCTGCCTCCCATTCTACTTTTAGAAATTCTAGGAACCACTACTAGTCTAGAACCACATTAATAACTCTTTGGACGTTGCTGTAGACGCTGATTGCTGCGGCCATGAAGGATCTACTGAAACCTTCTTACTGACTGCAAGAACATTAGATTAGAGCAGAAAGTTCAGGCCAAGGTCGTACCTGGGAACCTTTATTAGCGGAAAGATTAAGAAAGAGGAAGAAACGTATTGATGTAGTGAAGAAAAAATCTCTCTGATTGGTTCACTTGAATGTGGAATAATGTGGTTCTTCCTCAGCTTCCCGGTGTTAACCTTCCTGCTGTAGCCTGGATTAAAACAGCATATAGGGCGACTTAAGCAAGCAGCACGCACTCATTTGTTTCTCTAAGTTAGATCGGAGGGAAAGCAGAAACTTGCGCTGTGTGATAAATTTTTCTTCATTTCCTGCTGCCACATTAATTTAGCCATGTTCAGCGACGTGCTGCTTGTTCTGTTGCCTTGCCTATAGATCGGTCTAATCATTGAGGTGTCTTGATTGTTTTGTCTATATACTCCAGGGAGGCTGTTCTGCTGTAGAGCAGAAGTGAAATGTCTCAGAGTGTGCGGCACTAAAACTGATGGGTGTAATAACTCCATGCTCATATGCACGTCTCCGCACACCCCACCTCCTGCAGTTTGGTCTGTATTATCTGTTTGGCAGTGATTGAGTGTGGCAGTAAAAAGGCAGTGAGGAAGATACAGGCGTGTGGGATGATTGCTGGGTGGCTTTGCAGAGGGTCCAGGTAATTTCCCTCACAGTCAACTCTGCTCCATCGTTTGTCTGCCACCACTTGCACCGCTGGCAGCTATTGTGCAGAGCAAAGTCAATGGTACAGCTTCTGAATCTGCCCTGCCATCAACTGCCTGGCGTATAAATCCAAACAGGAGTCCATTGCTCCACAGAGGAATCCATTGACACATCTGGCAGCTCCAGACAGTCACAAGAAAACCCAGCGGCAAACCATCCTGGAGGGAGGCAAAGATTAATTAGAACCGTCCTACCGCAGGGAAAGCAGCACCTAGGTCTATTATCAGATGAACTTTTCTTTTTCCTCTCGCTCATCCAGGTTTGCTCAGTGAGGGTGGGGGGATTGCAGATGCAGGACGGCCAGAATAAAAGAAAATAAGTACTCATCTCATTGATGAATCCTTCTTATAATCATTTTGGGCATCTCTAAAGATCTATTTTTCAGAGAATAAAAGATGAAAGCCTCTATAGTTCCCACTTTAAAGCTTCTCATCCCAGTTAAGACGACCTCCAGAAAATAATAATCAGAAGCTTTACAGTCAATAGATTCTGAGGTGCATCAACATTCAGCCAGTTTAAGCAACGAAAAATAGGTGAAAGCAAAAAGAACAGAGATATGTCCAAACAAATAAGATACATTTTAAAGACATTTATGCACCTAAAGAGAAGTATTATCCTCTGAAGTTCATTTTGTTTCTTAATCCTGAAGAAAGAACGTTGGTTGTTGTTTTTCATAGAAAGGCTGATTTTAGAGAGAAAGTTCTCTACCTTTATTTTAAAAGCTTTCTAACTTTTCCTGGATCATTTATCTCGGACGCTCAGCTTTACCATCATTTTATAATTTAATATATAACTGTGCATTTATCTGACATATTCTCTGTCATGGTTCTCCCCGTTTTGGGACTTTGAGATTTTAGTTTTCGGTTTTTACTATCTAAGTAATTCTGTTTAGTTGATCTTTGGTTTATGTTCCATTTTGTGTTATATTTAAGCCTGTCTTTAGTTACTCTCTGTCGCCCCCTTGTGCCAGTCTCCTTTCCCCTAACTCCCTTCCAGTCTCTTCCATCCACACCTGTTCCCTATCAGCTGATAACCCCAGTCTTTGTTCTGTCTCCCATATATACTCTCCCTTTGCAGCTCTTTAGTGCTGGTTCCTTGTTGTTAGATGCTTCCTTTCCACGTGAGTTTTCCCTGATGTTTTCTGTTATTTGGTTCTTTCTATTTTGCATTTTGGATGTCTGCCTCAGTTTTCATTAATTCATTGATTTCATCATCAATACATGAAATCAACTCTGCTTTTGGGTCCTCACGCAACCTCACCCACACGCTGACATTCTCATCTGAAAACTGTTTTTTTTTTTTTTCAAATTTCAAGCTATAGTTCTACGCATCAGGTCACTATCTATGTACTCTACAGCTGGACCTGACTCAGAGGGCCCTGTCTGATACAGAAATGTGTTTTCTATAATTGTATCTATGCTTCTTTTTCTATGTCTGCTTCTGTCTCCTTGAACCCCAGTGGGCCTCAGCAGATGGCCGCTCACACTGAGCCTGGTTCTGCTGGAGGTTTCTTCCTGTTCAAAGGGAGTTTTTCCTCTCCACTGTCGCTACAAGCATGCTTAGTGTGAGGGATTGCTGAAGAGTCAATGGCTGAAACTGAAACGGCACACTAGCCACTAGCCCTTAACTATCAGTCTTCCTCGCAGCTGTGCCAGGCGGTTTGATTGAAGGTGGGGGGATATAACTGAGAATGGGACGGCTTCTTCCCTCCAACAGAAAAGGAAAGCAGCCGTTGCTATGGCAACACAGTGATGCCCCATGTCTGTGGCTTTAGCCTGTTAAATTACACATTTGCCCCTCTCTTAAAACAAATGTATGCGGTCAAATAAAACTATTTCAAAGAAGATTTGTCCATTTTGGAATTGATTCAATTTTTTTCATATATTAACTTTTGATTTTCTGTCAGTGTGACGAAGATTCAGCAAACCAGCGGAATTTACATTTGAAGGAACCTGTTTCCTCCGCCTCCAGGACGCCGTTACACCTGCTGCCGAATTCCAGTGAGCCTGTAACTGATGCTGACTGGCTGTTTAAGGGCTGAACGACCCACTGGCCCTACCCACTATGGGGTTTGGGACGGCCCTTACTAGGGCTGGGCGATATAGAAAAAAAGCTTATCGATAAAAAAAATGCATATTGATCGATATCGATAATTATTGAAAAGATTTGAAACCATATTTTATGTGCAGCTCTGCCTGGACTTTTTATGATATTGCTAAATGATTTATTTTTAATAAAAAACACAAACACAGACTTAATTGAATCTTTATTTAACCAACTTTTTTAACCATAACAGAATTGTTTTAAAGAAAAATAACTTAAGAGACCTGAGTTATGTTATTAAATACTGACAAAGAATAAACTAAAGTGACCAGAAAAGTGACCAAAATAACAAATAACAAATAAATAAATGGACCCACCCGCATTCTTCTAAGCTGAACCTGGTTCAGCTTAGTTTCCTGCTTTAACCTGAGTTATTACTTTGAAGTTTCTGGCCCCTCAGCATTTTTCTCTCAATTGTTAGAACTACGTGGCAAACTGCCCAGAACTGAAAATATATATATATTTTCCCGAAATTCCCGAAGATTCCTTGGAGGACGACGCATATGCGCGCCGGGGCCTACACAGCTCGTACTCCTGCGGCTGTGAGCGGCTGAGATGATAAAAAAAGTTGGTTGTGTTATCAGACTTGGTTTTCACTGGTTCCCGACACATTTTCCAGATGACTGTGGTTTGTTTTTTGTCCGACTTGCCATGACCGAAATACTGCCAGACTGCCAAACTACAAAAACCCTCCTTTGAAACAGTTTCCTCCGCCTCTCCTTGCTGCATCTTCATGTGCTCTGTGTTGTGGTTTGAGAGGGCGGCGCTTTGTGACGTCGTGCCTGGGTCCGCGATTGTGATTGGTTGGGAGGAAGTAGTGACTAGCATAAACCTACATGCTAGGCTACAATGAGAAGGAAGGAAAACTGCGTTTTTTTTATTGAACTTTTATCTACTCTCTTTTTTTCTATTGCACCACACGTCTATCGATCGATATATATCGGTATTGAATTATCGCCCAGCCCTAGCCCTTACTGTAGCAGACCCTCTGTGGGAACTTGCAAACAGAGGGTTGGTGCTCAGGGGCCGGTTTGGGATTGGGCCCCTGAGTCGATGCAATCAGCTGCTTTTCCTTATATATAAAACTGCGAGACAATCTGACTGGATGATGTGGTTGAATTGTCTCTGTAAAATGACCTGAGCTGACAGGAGGTGAACATAAATGAACAAGTTACAAAGTAGAAATACTTTGTTTCCTTCCTTCAGTAGAAATGTTGGCTAGCTATGCTTTACTGCAGTAATTATGTTTTAGTAATCTTCTTACTTCTACCCATTACAGTTTGAAAATAGTCTCGTTAGTTTTGTTTCATTTAAGCTCATTTTCTTTATGGCCTGATGGTATTTAGAAAAAATAAAAAAATCCATCAAAATAATTAGTTTCATGTAGACAATTAATTTCTTTGTGGTTGGACTCAGTGCTGCACCTGTCAAGGCTCAGAACAGAGGACCCAGTTTTTGCAGTAGACAGACAGATTTATCAAAAACCTTTATTAAGAAAATGGATCTGCAGTCACAAGGGGTGACGTCTGAGACAGGAACCTCTGCAGGGAGAGAACACAGGTTAGTGACCACGTCTATCCGATGGAGGATGATTATTAACGTGTGAGGCTCCTATAGTTCAGTCCGAGCTCACAGGATGAGGTGGATTCTGCTAACAGCACACAGCAAACGCTGCCCAGAGAGTTCCAGACGCTCAGGCCTTGAAGACTGCAGAACAGGAAGCAGATCAGATCCAAGCAGACAAAGGAAGGCAGGATAATCCACACAGAAAGCCCATATTCTGATCTTCAGCTACCACAGCGTACATGTTATATTAAATAATACTACTTATACTTTAGCAATAGCATCAAGGTACTACTAAACTGTATCTCTTATACTATATCTGCTGGTTGTGCTGTTCTTTTTATATCTCTTTGCAGTCGATGAATCAGACTGAAGATGTTTAATCATTATCTCCCTTTTATCTCCTCTTTCTTTCATCCCTTTTTTCCTGTTTTTCTTTCCCTGTTCTATTTTCCCATTGCAGTGTCCATGTAATCTATAAAACTCCCCGCATAATTATAATAAAGCTATTTATATGCATAAATGAAGCGGAACACTATGGTGATAGCCGTACTGCTCCACTTGTGAAAGTAAAATCTGTTGGCCTCTTTTTGGCATCAAGATAATTATTCTTATTGCCACATTGCAGACAGGACACTGTTAGAAAAAAAAAAAAGTCCGGAGGGCGGAGCTAACGTCTGTGTCAGAGATGCTTACAGGAGTCCAGGCCAGAAGATCAGGGATCCGACAAGGTACCGAAGGGAAATCCAGGTCAGTGACAGGATCAGGCAAACAGGTCAGAACAGGAAGAGGCAGGCTCAGAGGTCCACAATCAGAACGGGTCAAGATCAGGCAATCAGAACACAATCAGCAATAAGATCGGGCAATCAGAACACAATCAGCAATAAGATCGGGCAATCAGAACACAATCAGCAATAAGATCGGGCAATCAGAACACAATCAGCTACAATGGAGAAGTTTCACCAAAGGCTCGAATAAGCGGATGACTGGAAGCAGTCAGGTTAAATAGAGACTGGAATAGGTGGATCAGATGAACGGTGATGAGAAACTAGGCAGAGCTAGGCAGCTGAACAAAATGAACAATCAAGTCAGTGATCATGACAGTACCAACTTGTTGTTCACCACAAAGCAAAATAAATAGTTTATCAAGATGATGTAAAGTTAAATGTGACAATGTTACCATTAGTTATAAAACTGAGAAAATGAAGTCTAAGGAAGTTATCAACCAGAATTGTAGAAAATGTTGCTCTAATAGGGTAGAGCAGTAAAGCTTCTTGCCTTAACATGTTTTCCTGCATTACTTTTACTGTTATACTTTAAGTAGTTTTATAAATTGTACTTTTACACTTTTACTGGAGTAAAAAGCTGAAGTTGATCCTCTAACTTCTACAAAAGTGTTTTTAAAAAGCAGGATTTATGCTGGAGGAATAAACATGAATACTTTAGACACCACTGTTTGTGAAGTGGCGCTATTGAAATAAACTGAATTGAAAATGAATTGAATTGTAATTGCCAACAGAAACACTTGGTTTTATTTCAATGTTTTTCAAATCTAAATAGCATTCATGCCGTCCAGCAGTGTTGGGCTAGCTACTTGTCCAGTGTAGTGAGCTAAGCTATCAGTTACTCAACAATAAATTAAGCTTCACTACACCAAAGCTACCACCTAAAGAATTATAGCAAGCTAAGTTACACTAATGTGTTAAAAGTAGCTTAACTACATCAGAAGCTACTTAACGTTGTACCAACCTAATATCAATTCAAAATGAGTCTGATACACTGGTTAAAATATTTATTAAAGATCAGCCAATGACATATCACACTGTAAACATTGCTTTATGATCAGCATATTAAAATAAAAACTGAAGTAATTACTAGTAGACAAACTAGTAAACAATCTGCTGTTATTAGAGCCAAATGAAAGGTACTGTGTAGTGTTCTACACATGGAGACATGGCTATGAGTTTGCATTCAATGGACATCTCTAGGGAAAACGAAACCCTACAAAAGGCATCTTATTTCTTTAGGGTCTCCCTTAGAGAAAACTTCTTCAGACCTCAATTAAACAGTCGATTCAAGTAACAAATGAAACTGTTTACAAAAAAGGGGAAAAAATAAAGAAGGTAATTAAGAGATACATATATTTATGTCTCACCATATAATTTAATTTCTACCTACATATTTATTCATTGTATTTTTGGGGGGGATTAATTGAATGCTTATTTATTTATTTATTGAGCATTTATTTATTTATGTATTTATTTTATATACGGTAGAGCTGTTCCTCCATAAATAAAAAAATCTTATCTGTGCAAAGCCTAAAAACAGATTTATGTAAACATCCTGTCTGGTAAACTAGGCCATGGAAATACAATATCGAAGTTTCACTACTGCTCTCTAATTAGAGTATCTTAGTGGCACATATGGGAAAATTATCCTGCCATAATGCAAGAGCACATAACTTCAATTTGAGAAAAGAATTTCATCTTCTTGCTCTCAAAACTTATAATGCTCACACTCAAAACATGCGCTCTCTCTCAAATATGTTCTCTTCTCTCTCAAATCTTTGTTTCTTCTCTCAGATTTAATGCTTCTTGCACAGATATTTTCTCCTCTCGCTTGCCTCCTTCTCTTCGCGCACAAACCGCGCTCTGCACGGGTCACAAACACACTCGCAAACCCGTAGGCTCTGCTTGCGGATTTTTTTTTTGCTCTCTCGGATTGCAGTTGGATCGTCGCCTAGCAACCATTCCAGCCAATAGAACGACAGGCTCGGAAAGGGTGCGCTTGTTTAACCCTACTGAGTGTGCCTGTGCTACTAAGCCACTTATAAGAGCATCAGCTGAAACTGCTATTTACAGTAGCTTGTGGCTGATTGTTGTTTCAAAATAGAAAACCTGGTTTCATTTCTTAGTTTTGCCCTGGATTTTGTAGCGTTTGTGGACGCTACGTCGCTACTTGATCAAAACAATAACGTCACTACAGGAAAGTTACTTCATAAATAAAGCAGCGACGCTACGGTCAAGCTACTGGAAAATGTAGTTAAACTAATAGCTTCGCTACATGTAGCGGCGCTACTGCCCATCACTGCCGTCCAGTGTTGCATTGAATACAATAATTTGGAATTACTCTGTTGAAAACAGAGACTTTTCACCGTGCATCACATCCCACTGCAGCTACAGGCATGAAAATCCTTCTATGACCTCTATGAAAACCTGAGAACACGTGGCTTTGCAATAACAAACAGCATAATAGAAATTAAATATCCAACATTGAAGTTTTCACCAGAAACACATTTAAAACTGTTATCTCTAGAATATCCAGATGGCCAAAGGATGCTGTAGTCATGCAGAAGGACTCTAAACAGATGTTTCAAAAACGTCACGTATATTGAATAAAGTTTTGATTCTTTATGTAGAGACCTAAACCTTCTGTACTGAATAGATTTAGATTTTTCCTGTAGTCAGTGAAATGCTGCACTAACTGGGTTATAAACCGCCAGTGTTTCTGGGCAGCACAGAGCGGCTGACCAGCAGCTGCTGTTCCTCGGATCATTTCTGAAGTGGCTCTGCACAGATATTAAAGAAAGATTACATTTTCAAGTCCTGTGATAACCCAACGCAATTTTCTTTCTCAGAGAGAGTGCATTGATTTACTCAAGACCAAGCCATGATTGTTTTTTAATGCCAGTCAGCAAAGCAGAACGAGATAAATTACTTTTCAGCCCATAGCTGAAATGCAAAAGAACCAAAATGTCAGTGATTTGTAAAAGAGAGATTAAAGCAGTTCTCCATTTTTCAAAGCTGTGGCGATACGTAGATCCTGTCATCCTCACCAGCAGCTGAATCGTCAGCGTCCTGAAGGAGACGCCTACTTCTGTTGGTCGCTTTATCAAAGCATCGATAGATGACGGATACATCGCTGTGTTGCTAAACTATTTATTTTGACCTCAATTAACTTATGTCATGAAATAACTATTTTAAAGTTTATACTGATGTTGCTTCAAGTTTATGATGGAATCCCATTGATTTTCTTTGGGGATTATTAAATGTTATCCTCTGTGATTATCTGAAAACACGGTTATGTAATGTACGGGAATCGGACCCAAGATACAACCAACACAGGTCAGTGACTTTTACAGGCTTTGTTTTAGGAATGAATGGGGAAAGCATTTAATGTGGAGGACACACTGCTGCGCTTGAACAGGAACCCCTGACTCAGGAGGTCCAGAGCATGAAGGCCCGGTTTGAGGCAGTGAACTGAGTAATGAGCTGAAGTCCGCCTGCAGACTGGGTTTGCTGGGGCACGGGCCCATTGGCAGCTGTCAGGTTGACAGGAGGTTCCAGTGGGGGCTTTCCAGAGATGTGATCCAGAGGGGTCCAGGTTCAGCAACAGTATGACGGATCCAGCCGCAGTAGAGACAGGGGGATCCAAGAAGGAAGGTTCAGGTCCAATCCAGGTTCAAAAACTATTAGGTTTCAGAGATCCACAAAGGTTAGGCAAAATCCAGTACTCAAAGGCAGAGGGGGTCAGGCTTTAATTCCAACAAAATATTAAAGTCTTTCTGAAAGAATATTGGGATCAACTGTATCAAATGCAGCACTGAGATCCAACAGGACGAGCACAGATACAAGTCCATTATCTGAGGCCATGAGAATATCATTAGTGGCTTTCACCAGAGCTGTTTCAGTGCTATGATGAGCTCTAAAGCCAGACTGAAACTCTTCAAAAAGTTCATTATGCTGGAAGTGATCGCACACTTGTTTGGCAACTACTTTCTCAAGAATTTTGGATAAGAAAGGAAGATTGGATATAGGTCTATAATTGACCAAGTCATCTGGGTCAAGAGACGGTTTCTTAAGCAGAGGTTTAATTACAGCAGCCATTTCTTTCTACATATTATGATCAAACCTTTAAAGGTGGGAATATGGGTGTTGAGCCATATGCCATGATCATGGTTTTTGGACATTGGGAACCAGTGTCCATGTTTCATCTTGACATAATGACCAGAGAAGAGAACGCAGCTTTGGTGAAAAAACAGCTGTGGAATCTCTGCATCCCTCAGTTTTTAGCCAAGGATCTCAAAAGCGGCCACCGGACCTCCCACAGAGGTGTGACTTACCAGCCCCCTCTCTGTGAGGGAAAGAAAACCCATGAAACAGACAGGATTTTGTTTCGGCAGGACCTCCAGCAAGATGGAGATTCAAGGCCCAGGGGGAACCAGATCTCCAGAATCCTCAAGGATAAATCAGAACCTTTCAGAACCAAACTGCTGCAAAACAGACCTTTTGCAACACATTTAGCTTGAGTTTCAGAACCTATAGAGCCAGACTGGATGAGAAGCCAGCCTTGATGTAAACCACTGAGACAAAGAGGACCCCTGCTGGGAGCCTGAGACAAAGAAACCCCTGGTTGCTGCCCTGACTGCTGAGCTGCAGCTGGATGAAACTCAAGCCTTCCAAATAGACATGGACAACTATTTATTTTGGTTAAAGCAATGATAAACAGTCTCTGCATGAAAATGATTACAACTGATGGCCACACATTTTCAAAATCCCCATGATGTCATCAGCAGGGCTCAAACTTAAAGAATCATTTCAGAGTCAGTTGTTTCATGAAAATATGACATTTTGACATAAACATGGGTTTTTATTTTCTATGTTTCAGGTTTGCCTGCAGTTCAACAGGATGGTTGGTAAGAGCTTCAGACAGGAGTTCTGTGCAGCCCTTCATCATCATAGTCTTACAACTCCTGACCTTAAAAAAACAGACCGGGTATGGATGTCTGTTCGTAGTTTTAAGGGTAGCATATGAACCCTTTTTTAATTTTGAGATGTCCTCTCTGCTCTCTCAATCTACCAGACTTTGAATGTGACAGAGGTCTGATGCCTTTTCCTTCCTGTCATTCACAGCAATGATCCTTTAACCTTCTTCAGGGCCTGTTTTACCACCCCTCCCCAGTTTATCCCTTAATTATTTCCTCTCTTTTCCCGTTTTTAAAGCTCCCTGATTTTAACCTGTAATACTCAGAGACTGAGGAGCGGATGGATGGATAAATGACCGGTCAGTCTGGGAAACGGAGGAGAATGGAAACATGTAGAATCGTAGCATAACCTGCCCTCCTCTCTCTGCATGTCTCTTCCTCTCATACATATCACTTTAGGAGTGGATTGTTTAAATTGTTCGTCTTTTTGTTTAATTTGATTGTTTAATTGGTTCAGGTTTGTTTTATACCTCAAACTATTAAAGGAGAATTCCGGTTTTTAACACTTTTAGCCCATTTTCTGTAGTGTCCAGGATGAAATCGAATGATCGACACCAAAATTTTGACAATTGGTCCTGTCTCTGCTTTTTGGCTCATGCAGAATCCCCCCCCGGCTGCTTTAGAATGGCTTCCATTGTGCATGTCCGATAATGTCCTTAAAACAACCTTAAACGTTCTTTTTTTAAAATATGCTACTCACCGGGTCGTCAGCGCTGTTCAATGACGTTCCAAAAAAAGTTTCGTAAAGAAAAAACGTTCCTGTAGTGTTTTATTTAGCATTTTGTAAATCCCATTGAGTTCTGTTGGAATAGTCAATATTCCCCTGCCACCGGAAACGGAAATGGGGCCTGTTTACACAGTTGTAGTCTTTTCGCTTCACTCTGTGTACTCCGACGTCGAGGTGCTAACGTCTCTGTTAAACACTTTAAAAAACTCTGAAAATGGAATACGAAAGGTGGATTCTTGATTCTCTATGTATCTATGCTTCTTTTTCTATGTCTGCTTGTGTCTCCTTGAACCCCAGTGGGCCTCAGCAGATGGACGCTCACTGTCTTCCTGTTCAAAGGGAGTTTTTCCTCTCCACTGTCGCTACAAGCATGCTTAGTGTGAGGGATGTTCACACCAAGCAAACCTGGGAAACCTATGAAGACACTGTTGCAGTGATCAATTCTACTAAAGATAAATGCATGAATGAGTTTTGCCAGATCCTGCTGAACATTAGTCCTTTAATCCTGGAGATGTTCTTCAAGTGACAAAACGCTGACTTAGCAAATGTTTTTATGATCATCTGAAGGTTCAGGTCTGAGTCCATCATAACACCAAGATTTCAGCCATAATCTGTGGTTTCTAGCTGTAGCAGCTGAAGCTGTGAGCTAACTCTGGATCCCTTCTTCTTTGGTCCAAAGATTATTTCCTCAGTTTTTTTTCTATTCAGTTGTAGAAAATGATGGTTCATCCCCAGATTGATCTGTTCTAAGCTCTAACCAACGCTCTGATAGGTTCACGGTTACCTGACGACATTGGGATGTTAAGCTGTGTGTCGTCTGCATAGTTAGGCTAACCTATCTGGTTGTTTGCTAAAAATTGAGCTAAGAGGCGCATGAAGATGTTGAATAGGAGGGGCCCCAGAATGAGGCCTTGAGGAACCCCACATGTGATTTTTCTGGTCTCTGATTTAAAGTTCCCTACTGACACATAGAAGTCCCTGCCCTTCAGGTAGGATTTAAACCAGTCCAGTGCTGAACCTGAAAGGTAAACCCAGTTTTACAGACGCTCTAATAAAATCCACCGATCAACAGAATCAAACGCTGCTCTGAGGTCTAGTAATAGCAGCACTGTGGTTCTTCCAGGGTCTGAGTTTATACAGATGCCATTGAACACCTTAATCAGGGCAGTGTCTGTACTGTGGTTGCTATGGGAACCTGACTGGAAGACATCAAAGCAGTAGATTTTTGTTAATAAGCATTTAACTGTTAAACTGCAACTGTTTCTATATTCTCACTGAGGAAGGAGGTTAGAGATGGGCATGTAGTTTTTCAGGTTTTTAAGGGAAAACACCCAACATGAGGGATTAGTTTATGGTTTGAATTAAATCAGACTAAAGCAGACAAAACTTTCTAAATAAAGCTTGGGGTTAGAACATTAGAGCTTAGCTGCTGACTAGTTTCTTCTCAACTTTTGCAGTTTATTGGGCAGAATTGGGACATTTTAATAGATTATTAAGATGAATTATTATTTATTGTAACTGGAGAAAGCCTTGGTGCTGGAAGAAAATGTTAAATAATTTAAATAGATAATTTTGTAAAGCTCTATTGAATTAAAATGATATTTAGAGTTTTGAGTACTAAAGACATATAGTGTGGTCAGAAATTAATATAGAATTTTAATGAACTGAAGTTAAGTTAAATTGAAAAGTAGTAAACTGTTGTTCCAACTAGAGATCTTCCGTTAGTTTAACTTGGTTTCAGCTGAAGTATTCTGTCCCAATCCTTTGGGGGCTGAAGTACATTGAACTTAGTTTAGTTATAAAATTAATCCTTCAGTACTTCCATCGTTTAAGGCAGCGAGTTAGGATGGTTTTTGAAAGTAGATTCTACTAATCTTGGTTTACAGCGTATATTTTCACTTTCACCATATTGTTGACCATTTCCTGTATCACATGCGATTACTTAAAGGAATAGTACACCCAAAACATGATTAGCCTTCATTTTCTACTCACCCCCATGCTGAACAACACTCTGGAGTACTTTTTTGATATCTCAAATGCATCTGGAGATCTGGGAGGCTTCTTGCTGTCTGCTGACATTCAAATAATGGAGGTCTATGGCGCCCGAGACAGAAAGGTCCATAAAAGTCCACAAAAAACGTGTCAATATTCCTCCATACTGCTCGTCCAATGTATTCCAAGTGTCCTGAGTGGGTAGCGTCCAGAATTTACTGGAAACGAAGTCATTTAGAATGTTTTTAGAGCATAAACAGTAGTGTATAGGATTTCCTGAAAGCACGCACATGCGCGTTCACGACGCTACGGAAGCCGGCAGACCAAACCAGCGCATTCAGCTCGGCAAAGAACTCATGCTCTTCCTCAACACTGAAGTCCTCAGACATTTTTCTTTCGTTGTTTCTTTCTTTGCACAGGTAAACAGCACATTTCTTCTTCTACGCTTGCATTATTGGCAGAGCAGACGCTGAATGCGCACTTTCATCTGGTTTGGTCTGCCGCGGTTTTCTTAGACTCGTGAACGCGCTTTTAGGAAATCCTATACACTACTGTTTATGCTCTAAAAACATTCTAAATGACTTCGTTTCGAGTAAATCATGGATGCTACCCACTCAGGACACTTGGAATACATTGGACGAGCAGTATGGAGGAATATTGACACGTTTTTTGTGGACTTTTATGGACCTTTCTGTCTCGGGCGCCATAGACCTCCATTATTTGAATGTCAGCAGACAGCAAGAAGCCTCCCAGATCTCCAGATGCATTTGGGATATCGAAAAAGTACTCCAGAGTGTTGTTCAGCATGGGGGTGAGTAGAAAATGAAGGCTAATCATGTTTTGGGTGTACTATTCCTTTAACACACATGCCACAAAGATCAAGACTTCACAGTTGCTGCTCTGTCTTAAAATCTATATTTTTAGAAGTTTTTTTTATTTAATATGGACTTTAAACTTATTACATATTGCTCCTTTCTCCTTGGTCCAAAGAAAAGCCTTTTTTTCTCTCTCCTGCATTCAGTGACCCAGACCCAATACTCATACTAGGCCACAAGTCTCTCTCTGAAGTGTGCTTATAGAGGAAGTGCACTTAAGGATTCAAGTGCGTAAAATCTGGAGAATTGGAGCAGTGCTTCCAGCCTGCATCCTAATGCAGACGTCTAAATGGAAAGGACTAATCCCCTTTTTTTGCAGCTTTATTGCTAAAAAAATGTTTTGTTGAACAGGATCATTCTTCATTAGACCACCGGTTTCAGATAACAGCAGTAGTACTTTAAAGTTTGCAACATAGCTGCGTGAAGACCACCACAATGATAAAAAAGTCAGTGAAGGGTCTTGCTCAGGGACCCAGAGTGTCAGTCTGTGGGAGTGGGGCCTGAACTGAAAACCTGCCCTAACCACCAGGCCAGCACTCCCCCCAGCTAAAGCCCAGTGTGCACCAACAAGAAATGAAAAAAGGAAATAACTCCTCGATGTAAAGTAAATAGGATCTAGATGTTGAGTAGGTCTCATTCGTTCGATATCCAATCTAGCTAATTACTCATTATTTGAGCCAATATCAAATCGCAGCATCTCTGTATTTATACTTCATATTTCCCCAAAGCAGATGTGTTTATATTTTATACTTTATAACCACATCTATTTTCCTATGAAATTGCCTGTGCAGCGCAACAAAACAGACCTGTGGTCTATCTTGGTCTGAGCTACTTAAGGCCTCTCACAGAAAATCACTTTCCACGATTTCATTTCTATTCACTTTCAGAGTGCTTCGTGCCCCGACGTTTTTAAACACACGTTACAGATCAGGTGCATAATCAGATGTTGGGTGTGTTCAGGGCTTAAGGCTGAAAATATTTATTCACATTTAACATGATTTTTGTCAATTGCTCATTTGAACTGTATTTATTACAGAAATGTTTTTATGGCTTAAACTAAACCCACAATATTGTCATGATCTTGGCGCTGATGGCTGGTTAGGTTGCTCAGTTTCTTCACCTGTCCAGTTCTGCCCAGTTTTCTCATCACTGCTCACCTGTTCCACCTGATCCTGCTTCTATTTGAAGTGCTTGGTCCCAGCCATCAGTGCCAGATTATTCTTGAGAATTTTTCTAGTTGTACTAATAGTATTCTGATTGTCTGATCCTAACCTATTTCTATATTCTGGAACTCTCTGTGTTGGAACCGCTGCTTCCTGTCAGCTTACCGGCTGGTATCACCCTTGTTCTCTGGGCACCGACTGAACTCTAAACCAGGTTAGTGACTCACGCGCTCATCCTCTGTCCTTGTGGTTACTACCCTGTTTCCTCACTCCAGAGTTTCTTGCCTCAGACGCCTTCAGCCGCTGCAACTCTGATCCGTTGTTGCTTTAATAAACGCTTTTGAAGTTATCCCACTGTCCGTCTTGCCTGAACACTTGGTCCCTTTGTTTTGAGTCATTACAAATATATCCAAACAACAAGCCAGAGTAGTCGGTAAATGTTTTCCCCACAGTGAATTGATCATAGGCTATAAAGAAACATCCATTATGAAAGCTACTGTATATCATACTAATCAAATAAAATACTAACAATTTTAAGTCAAATGGAAAATGCATTCAAACTGTATAAATATTACAGTCAGGCAAGTCCTAAAACCAGAAAGTCTCATTTTCCCCCCACCATGGTGGCTGCTTGGTGATTTGTCAGAATTGTTGGCAAATGCAATTAATCTGTGAAAAATACAAGAAAAAAGTAAATACTGTGAAATAACGTGAAACAAGTAAATAATAAGACCCTGGTGCTTAAGACTCACATCTGCTTAGGTGGGTTTGTACTCCAGCACACCTGGATCCAACTGCTCCAGGTTTACTCCTGGTTTGGGGGGTATTTGGCATCTTTTCACCTGTAATAAACAAATATTACATTGAAAAAAACTGAAGCATAGTTAACTATTTTTGTTGTTTTTGTTTTATGCCTCACTGCTTGATTGTCACACTTATAAGTTGTAGCGATGTAAAGATGCTTTTATGTTTTAAACACTGAAGCAACCAAAAGTTCCTTTGCGACTAAAAAAGCAGATATCAGACATTAACTAGAGAAGGCCGAGTATTAAACCATCCTGAGTTCCCATCAAAGCACCATCAGAAGAGCAAGCGGAGCGGGCTTTGACTGCAAAGCTCTGACAGGCATGTTGACTCACTCATATGTTTGGTGAAAACATAATGGAAATAAATAAGGAAACAAGTCACTTACTGAGTAACAATGAGCCTTTGTTCCCTGCATATCGGCTGAAATAACAGTTAAACTCAGCAGGTGGTTTTGTAGTTTGGTTTATTGTGGTTGTTTTGGGTGCAGTGGATTTGTTTGGGGTGTGGTTTCTTTGGTCGGCCACATCTTGTTTCCATTTTGGTAAAAAGCTAAATGGATTTAACTTTCCAATATCTGTTTTGCTTAACTCTTCTTAAAAGGGAAACACATGAGTTTAAATATCAAAGCTCATTGTGAAATATTCACCTCTGCTGTTTACCTCTCTAAGCAGGTGAGCACAGGACCACACCATTGGAGAATGGAAGGGGGGAGTTTGGTCTCATATTTGCTGTTTCCTATGATAAGTTTTGAGTATTTGTTTGGGTTGAAGTAAAATATATTTTTTTGTATTGATAGGTAGGTCCATCCATCCATCTTCTAACACACTTAATCCCAAGTGGGGTCGCGAGGGGTGCTGGTGTCTATCTCCAGCAGTCAATGGGCGAGAGGCGGGTTAAACTCCAGTCCATCACAGGGCAACACAAAGACAAACAGGACAAACAACCATTCACACACACTCACACCTAAGGAGGATTTAGAGAAGCCAATGAACCTAACAGTCATGTTTTTGGACTGTGGGAGGAAGCAGGAGTACCCAGAGAGAACCCATGCATGCTCAGGGAGAACATGCTAACTAGGGCAGGGAATAGAACCCAGAACCTTCTTGCTGCAAGGCAGCAGTGCTAATTGGCCATTCATTTAAAACCAATTTTATTTTTTTTCTTGTTATTTTGCAGCTCTATATCCCTTTTATCAGGAAGTCCACAAACTGTAGTTAAAAGCCTTCAGCTGATCCAAAATGCTGCAGCCAGAGTTCTGATGAAAATGAAAAAGAGAGATCATATCTCTCCTATCCTGGCTTCTCTTCATCGGCTTCCTGTTAAATCCAGAATAGAATTTAAAATCCTCCTTCTCACATATAAAGCCTTAAATGGCCAAGCTCCATCTGATATCAGAGATCTGATTGTTCCTTATGTTCCTAACAGAGCACTTCGCTCTCAATCTGCAGGTTTACTAGTGGTTCCTAGAATTTCTAAAAGTAGAATGGGAGGCAGATCTTTTAGTTCTCAGGCTCCTCTCCTGTGGAACCAACTACCAGTTTTAGTCCGTGAGGCAGACACCCTGTCTACTTTTAAGGCTAGGCTTAAAACTTTCCTTTTTGATAAAGCTTCTAGTTAGAGTGGCTCAGGTTATCCTGAGCTATCTCTATAGTTCTGCTGCTATAGGCTTAGACTGCTGGAGGACATAGGGACCCCTTTTTCATCATTCTGCTTCATTCTATCTCTATTCTCCCACTCTGCAGAATCTGTTAGTTCAATCTCTAACGTTCTGCTCTCTCTGCTTTTTCTCATAGTAGCTTCATCTGGTCTGTTCCTGTTTGGCTGTGACTCCATCCTGGAGAGAAATATCAGCTGTGCTGCTGCCATCAACACCTTTGTTTCTAGATGTTGGAGCTTGGCCTGTTTTCCAGTGTAGTCCTGTTTCTCTGACTGTGACTAACTGGATGTGCTCTCTTGTTGGTGGTTTCTTCCAATTTAGTTCCACCTCTAGATATCAAACATGTCTGCCATTGTTCGGTGTGGTTTGGTTGATGAGCTGCACCAGATAAAATTAAAGACTGAAAACTCTTTGGAGCATGTTTTCTTTCAACTAGTTTGGATCCCAGCTCCAAGATCGCTGGGCCTCCTGAGGAGCATGTGACCGGGGGGTCATGGGGGCAACACTGTTCAATTCATGACATTATATGGGGGTCATTTAGGGGGTTTAAGGTGCAAATCTAAGCATTCTGTGTTCAGCCACAACTCTGAAATTGTGCAGTAATGTGGCGTTCCAATCACTGCTGATGGTCCTGCTGTTCATGCAGCGCTTTAAAACAAAACTAGCTTTGCATCAAATACCAACAGAAAGACAGTGAGCCCATGAAGAAGATTACTGTGGATCCCACTGGTAGATGGGACTCCTCCTCTGGTCTCATGGTACATTGGTTTTGTTGTGCAGAGGTTAATGATGTAGAAATTGGGGTGATAAGTTGGGGGAATGGAGCAATCTGTAGCTTGAATAAACTAGCTTTAGCCACCTGTTACCTGAGCTCTGCCCGCCTTCTGCTCCGTCTGTCTGTGCAGGATAAACCTGACCTGGCTAACTTCCTGCTGCAGCAGCAGCTGGAGGTTAAATGGATCCGTCCATGCGCCTCTCTTATCATAAATGTCTAGCATTCGGTTTGGGTTTACCTGAAATGCAGTTCCCTGACCCTGGCACAGGTTGACAGAGGCATCTGGTTCCACTAATAAGCTGCTGACCTACATTTAGGCCCATTTCCCTTTTTTTCCTTCTGGTGCTGCTTGAGTTGTTCAGGTGTTCGTTTAAATTGACACAAGCAACAAAATAGAGGGAGATTTATTCAACAAACCCGTACAGATTCTAACTTAAAAGCAAATTCTTGTTCCGATTTGACATTAATCCCAAAAGACTCGTCATAAATCATTAATACTGACTAAAGCTGTGAGGTTCCTGGCTTTTCCTGAACAAATGTCTGCTCAGATATAGGAGATTGACCAAATAACCACAAAGCTTTGTCTTATTAATACTTCTACTACTGAAGATTCATCATACATTTTTTTTATTTTAAAGAAATCATCTTTTAACATTTAAAAAAGGCAAAATCAAAATGTACTGCATGCATGTTTTTGAAGGTAACTTGGTTGTAGAAATGTTTTTTCTCCATTTTTGGGCGCGATGACAATGAACGTATTCTTTCATCTAAATAGAGAAGAAGGAGCCAAGAATTATGAGAAAAAGATAAAACAATTTGAATTTCCTCCCCCAGTCATGAAGAAGCTCCCCTGCCTTGTTAGATGTTATCTGTTCTGGTCAGCTGATGACATCATCTGTTCCTGTTTGGCTGTGACTCCATCCTGGAGAGAAATATCAGCTGTGTTGCTGCCATCAACACCTTTGCTTCTAGATGCTGGAGATCGGCCTGTTTTCCAGTGTTTAGTCCTGTTTCTCTCCTATAGCTATGGGCTCAACTTTTACTGGGACTAACTGGATGTTCTCTCTTTCATGTTGACATTAAAACTCGCTCAGAGCTTCTTAAATTAACTTCCAGGTAGAGCTGCCTGTGGATCTAGTTTACCTTTTCTAGCATATAAAGTATTTATAGATCACAGCTTCTATGTTCTTTTTTCTATGTCTGCTTCTGTCTCCTTGAACCCCAGTGGGCCTCAGCAGATGGCCGCTCACACTGAGCCTGGTTCTGCTGGAGGTTTCTTCCTGTTCAAAGGGAGTTTTTCCTCTCCACTGTCGCTACAAGCATGCTTAGAGTGAGGGATTGCTGAAGAGTCAAATGCCGTGTCTCAACATCTGCCGAGGAGAGCTCTCCTCGCAAAGCATATCTGCTCGTCTAGTGACCATGGATTATCACTACTTTCAAGGTGCATTGTGGGTAATTTAAACTCCCGTTCTTTTCATCCACTAGACGTGTGGACACTCGTCTAAAATGGTGTAATCACTTTATAGTGCCCTATCTATAGATTAGGGCGGACATTCAGACACAGTCAATGAGTCGATGCAATCAGGTGGTTTTCCTTACATAGAAAACTTTAAACCAATCTGACTGGATGATCTAGTTGAATTGAATCTGGAAAGTTCCTTAAGATGACAGTATGTGAATTAGCTCTATATTAAATGAAATGAATAGATATGAGTTCCAAGTATCAGATTTTTAAAACAACCTTAAAAACATGCAGAAATAGTTTATTCACTAGCATATATTTATTAGTGAAAAGCTAAAGTCATCTCGCCTCAGCTTAGGAGGTGTTTGCTGTTGAAAAGCATCACTGAACCAAACAGCGCTCTGCTGGACGAAGCACCTCAGACAGATTCAAAAAGCTGCTGACTTACAGCAAAGAGGACTTCATCAGGACAAATCGGTGGCTAACAGATTCAAATGGGACAGAAACACAGCTTCTGTTGATGGTGACACCTTGTTGTTTGAAGTAAATGAGAAATAGTTTATTCATAGTTAGTAGATTGATTAGATTAGTTAATTGTAGATTATTTTAACAAGCAATAAATAAAGCTAATTTATTTGTATCTCCCTCTATTTATGGTTATGGATATGTAAATAGATTAAAATACACTAACACTTGTACATAAGCCAAAGTATAGAACTGGTACTTCAGGCTCTCTTGGATGTCGACAGTTTAAAAACAAAGAGGAGGTTTTTGCTGCCGAATAGAATTGACCACCGCAGGTTTACTTGTTTTCAGTCATCTAGACTGAGCGTAGCTGCAGCTCTCCTCCTGTTGGCATCTTCTAGTGCACTTTACTGCCATGACCGCCCTGTTAGTGTCTCACTGTACTCTCACTATTATAGATGCACTAATCGTGAACTGAAGATGGTCTGGGTAGCAGTCCTGGTCCAGTGCAGGTTTACCCTAACAGTGATTCAAACTGAGGCTGCCACTAAACTGCAGATGACTCTGGTGGCAACAGAAGTTAACGTGGGTTATTTCCAGGTATGTTGTGCCAAATTGTTCTGTATACACAGAAATATATTTTCCATCCTCCATTTTTTATTGATTTTTGTGGGGAGTGTTGGTGTTCTGTCAGATGAGCATACGCCGTCAGACCTGCATACCTATAGTCAATGCACAATACGTCAGATATACGTTTATCTCATTAGTTTTGAACAAATATAGATTTTAAACTACCTCACAGGGTGTGTTTCCTTTAGTCAAGTACAAAAAAACATACGCTTAAAACAACACCAAAAAGTAATTAGCTTGTTGTACATGACTAAAGGGATACAGGCGCGTCGAGGTAGTTTAAAGTTTATTTTTCGTAAACTAAAGGGATAAATGGGTATTGACTATGGGTATGCTGGTCTGACTGGGTATGCTGGTCTGACTGGGTATGCTGGTCATACAGTGGTTAGGGCGCTTGGAATCCAGAGGTTCTGAGTTCAAGCCCCACTCCCACAGTCTGCCACTCTGGGTCCCTGAGCAAGACCCTTAACCTCACACTGCTCCCCAGGCTCCGCACAATGGCAGCCCACTGCTCCCCAAGGGGAGGGGTTAAAAGTAGAGGTGAATTACTTCAATGTGAGATCAATAAAGTTTAATTATTATTATTCAGCGACTCTGTTTCCATGTGTTTCTGTTTTGCAGTGCTGTTGGGCGCAGGTTGGTGGATTGATTTTATTCAGAAATACGCAATAAATGTTCCTGTCTGGTACAACCTGACAGACTGAAAATTGAGACATGGAAATAATCCTTATCAGCATTTCTATAAATGGCCAGCGTATTGTCAGCAGGTGTTATAAGCTGCGGTTTCTGGAAAGCTCTTCTTTCCTTCTGCTAACAGTAGGTTGTGGCGTTGACCCTACCTGTGATTCTTACTGGACCAAATAAGTTGGAGTGGCCAGAGACCTCAGAGGAGATGGGAGGAAGAGCCTCCTCACTCCTGTGAAGATTTACCTTTCTGTCATGACTTTATGTGGTTGAAATGGAAAAGAGAATTGGGCGATGTTTACAGCACCATAAAGCTTTCTTTTAAACCCAAGGACTTGGTCACCCTGAAACTGTAACACAGCTTCCATAAAACTCAGGCTAACGCCGTCTTTTAAATCTGATGAAGCTTTTATCGATCTTGTTTTATTTGCTCCTATTTCCCCACCTCTGGGTTAATAGAGGCCAATCAGAGGACAACAGAGGAAGGCTCCTGGCTTATCAGCAGCTTTAATAAAAAAGAGAAAATGATGCAAAGAAGTTGGATGAAGAAAGTGATGCCAAGACATAAGGATTGGTTTGATGTTCACAGCCCTGCATGCTACGTCTGGACTTCAACAAAGCTTTCATAAAGACATGTTTACCAGGTAGACATTTTGATTAATTTATGGTCTCAGCCATTACTGTGTGACATATTCAGGACTACATTTCTAAGAAAATCCTTTACATCTTGCTTTGAAAGCCACACAGAAATATTATTGAGCGATTCTGTTTTTCGGTTTCTTCATTCTAAAATAAATATATATTTGTATGGTTTTCCTGCAGCGGTACAACAAAGCTTTATTTTTCTATTCTTGCTGACTAATTGGACCTACAACACAACCAGGGAGTGTAAATTGTTGCTATAAACTGACTGAAACGGTCCACAAAAAAAAAGGATTGTTTCAACAACACTGTAGTTTAGTTGGTGTAACAATCATGCAGCTTTTAGAATAAGCAAATTGCCCCACGGTGCTTCTAGACTTTCTAACCACTGCATCTCACTCTGAATGATCAACTGCGCTGTGATGACCATTGTGGAAAAAAGTATTCAAATATACACCCCAGTTAAATAACAGAGATCGATGGATTTCACTCAGTCGGCATTTTATTTTATCTTTGCAAACAGTTCATCATACGGTCCTTAATGCACCGTAATCAGTCCTGTTCTGATCTGAGCAGCATTTGTTAACCCTTACTAACAATAATACTAAAAGCTAAAAGAGCTAAAAGCTAAAAGAAAAGAAATCACAGACACTCAGATATGATCCTGTGGCAACAATATCATCCTTGTTGGGATCTGGAGGCTTGTCTACTTTTCTCCACCAGAGGGAGCCTGAGATCTTCCTCCTGAGGGCGTGAGCTGACTTCTACACACCTGCTTCCCATCTGCTCATCATGAGGCCTTCTTAAGGAGGAGGAGGCTGACACTTCCCTGCCAGAGTGTTTGCCAGTAATGATCCTGACTTATCTGGATATCAGTCCAATCCTGGAGAAAACAATCGCTACCTGGAACCTGCCTGTCTGCCCTCAGCCTGCTGATCAGCCTCTGGACTCTCAAGGTTCCCCCCCTGCCGGTCAGAATACCCTCTGAGCAAGGATTAACTCAAACCGCCGTTCAACTGCAAGTTGCAAGAAAAAAAGTTGCTCCAGCTGCTTCCCTTCCGTGACCAGCCTGACAAACGAAGACGCCTGATTGTTTCTGCATGTGCGTCAGACGCCTAGACCCCAACATGACAATCCTGTTGCAACGATATGTTTCTGTAGCAAAGATATAATCCTGAGGCAACGATATGATCCTGTGGCAACGATATAATCCTGAGGCAACGATGTGAAAATTGTGGCAATGATATAATCCTGCAGCCATGTTTCTGTAAAATACAAAATGCTGCTTTGCTGATATTCTGTCTGGGTTTGGAGTTCTTCTGATCTTTTTCCTAAAGATCTCTCATTGGCATTGTTACTGGAGGTGGTGACAACTAGGAAAGCTCTATAGACCAACTGCATTTTTCCTTCTTTCCTGAAAACCAGTGTAACGATCGGGACTCTTAGACCCAATATTCAGCAGAAAAACAGACGATTTGAAACATTTTTATCCTTTTAAAACATAAACAGAGTGGAGGAACATTAACGGGGCGGGTTATCAGATTCTCTGCAGATACAGGAATCTCAGGTCAGAGACAAAAGTGTTGAGCTGATTACGACTAGGAGAAAAGTTACTGACCTGGTTAAGAGTCTGATTCAGAGAGAGAGGAACCCGTTGGGAGATGTCCACTGCTTGCAGTCAATGCCACTTCAGAGCACAGGGGAGCTGGCACCAGCCGACGCTGAGCAAGCAACAGTATCCGTGAGGGATTATCCAAAGTCTAAGTACAGTAGCAGCCATTCAAAATGGGCCTTTCCAGTCAAAAGCCAGCCCAATGGCAGCCCACTAATGTGCAACTCCCAGCAACATCCCCTCCATCTTCCAGCCACTACAATGACCTCCTCTTGTAAATTTTTTGTTCTCTGACTCTTTCACTGAATTACAGGGTCTGACCAGGAGATGGCGCTTCTCTTTAGATCTTAATTACAGAGGGGGGGGACCAGCCAAGGACCCATCAAGGAAAGTGGGGACATTTTGAAAGGCCTTACAGTCCAAAACTGTTTCAGAGACCAGTGGATCAGAGAGCCAAAGAGGTTTCCAAGGGAAATCCAAGCCGAAGTCAGAAACACAGTCCAAGTCCGGTAACCAGAAAAATCCAGGAAGTCAGATCAAAAATCACACTGAGCAGAACAGATGGGTAAAAAGGCAAAAAACAAAACTCCACGGGAAAAAAACAGATCAGAATCAAAACAAGAAAACATTTACTTTAACGTTACTCTCACCGAAACAGCTTGAATAATCTGGCACTGATGGCAGGAAAGCAAACAGCATTAATAGCTGCAGGGACCAGGTGAATCAGACCTGCGGTAATCAGCCACAGGGCAAATTACACAGGTGAGCAGGGAAAATGGATCAAGTCAACCATCAGCGCCAGGACAACCAGTGCTGCCCAACTGGTCCTAATCTGCACTCAGATTTTCAATCATCTCTGGAGTTGCTGCAGCTTCCCTCCTGCCCCACCGCCAGCACTGATCCAAACAACCTCAGCCTCCATGGATGGAAACATCTGCTTGTGTTCATGTAGGAAGAAAAGCTCTTGAAAGGTTTGATTATTTATATCAGCCTCTGATTGAATAAAACAAGCCATTTCTTTTCCTATTTCACTTCTTGTTTGCCCTTCAGCTCTCCACAGAAACCCACCAATGAAATGACAGCGATCTCCACAGACTAGCGGTTAGGAGGCAGGCATTTCACAGACACTGTCAGTGCTTGATTTTCCTATTAGCTGAGTCCCTCCAGCAGAAGTTAATGTGATGCAATCTGTCTATTTGTCTGCTGTATGTTGGATATAATAAGAAAATGTAAGGTACCTCAGTGTTCCATTGTTACTTTGAGCAATTACTTGGTAACTGAAGCAGGAGTGGGTGGTTAACATTATACTGCTGTCTGAGTCACACAATAAATCCAAGATGTATTTCTGGGTTTCATGAAGCTGCAGGCATTTGGCTCCAGGCTGTTAACAGAAAAAGTTACTGAATCATGCTGAGGAGACAGAAACCATACTTCTGCTGTATTTAATCTAATTAAGAGAACTCTTCTAGTAGGATATTATGGGAACCAGAATATTGTACTATTAAGTGGAACTAATTTATTTTTGTCAGCTGTTTAATGTTCTTTGTATACTGTGAATACCTTGGAATCACAGCAACAGCCCCGACAGAAGCAGCAACCGTTTTCAGCTTCAGCAGCTTTATAAGCAGCTCCAGTACCACCGAGTTCATCAGCACAATAAGCAGCAGAAACAATAGCAACACCATGATTAACATGCTGATTATTGTTCTGGCATCTGTAGGGCCAGTTACTCAGGCAACAACCTTTGCTGCAGTACCTGCTTCAAACCAAACCCAGAAATACTGCAGAAATGTCCTGCCATAGTTTATGTTTCTGAAAGTTAGCTTGAAACATTATTTCATAGTCTTAGAATCTCATCTGCACAGAAAAAGAGAAGATTACATTAATTTCCACACAACATAAGCTGCCTTATGCCAGAGTTAGACTTTGTAAGCTTTAGTTTCTGGTTATTTTTATGTTGGATACACTAGTATACATTTAGAAAATATATTTATTTTATCACATTCAGTTTTCCATTCAACTCAGTTTATTTCTATAGCGCCAATTCAAAGCACATGTCAGCTCAAGGCACTTTGCAGATTCAAAAACCAGCTGATTGCATCGACTCATTGACTCTTCAGCAATCCCTCACACCAAGCATGCTTGTAGCGACAGTGGAGAGGAAAAACTCCCTTTGAACAGGAAGAAACCTCCAACAGAACCAGGCTCAGTGTGAGCGGCCATCTGCTGAGGCCCACTGGGGTTCAAGGAGACAGAAGCAGACATAGAAAAAGAAGCATAGATACAAAAGGCAACTGTCAACCAGCTCCACAGGCGGCCCCGTCCAGGAAACACACAGCCAGGCAGACGAGCTCCGAGCCAGCTCCCATGTCAGAGGATGAAGAGAGCACATCCAGTTAGTCACAGTCAGAGAAACAGGACTACACTGGAAAACAGGCCGATCTCCAACATCTAGAAACAAAGGTGTTGATGGCAGCAGCACAGCTGATATTTCTCTCCAGGATGGAGTCACAGCCAAACAGGAACAGACCAGATGAAGCTACTATGAGAAAAAGCAGAGAGAGCAGAACGTTAGAGATTGAACTAACAGATTCTGCAGAGTGGGAGAATAGAGATAGAATGAAGTAGAATGATGAAAAAGGGGTCCCTATGTCCTCCAGCAGTCTAAGCCTATAGCAGCAGAACTATAGAGATAGCTCAGGATAACCTGAAGCCACTCTAACTAGAAGCTTTATCAAAAAGGAAAGTTGTATTACATTGTAAAACCTGCATATTAAGATGTAATATTAGTGTTTACTGTCGGACTCGTAGCCAGGTACATGATGAGACGGACACAAGGAGGAGCTACGGCACCTGCCCCTTTTCCTCCAGCCAGAAAAACATTCCACCTGAAATCTCCTGTCTTTCCTTTATAAACAGTGGATGCAATGTGTAGCTCTAGGAAGCCTTTTTGGATTTCAAACCCAGCACATGAGCCACTGCATAGCTCCCTTAACATATATATATATACAGTGGGCAAAAAAGTATTTAGTCAGCCACCAATAGTGCAAGTTCTCCCACTTAAAAAGATGAGAGAGGCCGGTAATTTTCATCATAGATATACCTCAACTATGAGAGACAAAATGAGAAAAAAAATCCAGAAAATCACATTGTCTGATTTTTAAAGAATTTATTTGCAAAATATGGTGGAAAATAAGTATTTGGTCAGTTACAAACAAGCAAGATTTCTGGCTCTCACAGACCTGTAACTTCTTCTGTAAGAGGCTCCTCTGTCCTCCACTCATTACCTTCATTAATGGCACCTGTTTGAGCCCGTTATCAGTATAAAAGACACCTGTCCACAACCTCAAACAGTCACACTCTAACCTCCACCATGGCCAAAACTAGAGAGCTGTCAAAGGACACCCGAAACAAAATGATAGACCTGCACCAGGCTGGGAAGTCTGAATCTGCAATAGGTAAACAGCTTGGTGTGAAGAAATCAACTGTGGGATCAATTATTAGAAAATGGAAAACATACAAGACCACTGATAATCTTCCTCGATCTGGGGCTCCACGCAAGATCTCACCCCGTGGGGTCAAAATGATCACAAGAACGGTGAGTAAAACTCCCAGAACCACACGGGGGGACCTAGTGAATGACCTGCAGAGAGCTGGGACCAAAGTAACAAAGGCTACCATCAGTAACACACTACGCCGCCAGGGACTCAAATCCTGCAGTGCCAGACGTGTCCCCCTGCTTAAGCCAGTACATGTCAAGGCCCGTCTCAAGTTTGCTAGAGAGCGTTTGGATGATCCAGACGATGACTGGGAGAATATCATATGGTCAGATGAAACCAAAATAGAACTTTTTGGTAAAAACTCTACTCGTTGTGTTTGGAGGAGAGAGAATGCTGAGTTGCATCCAAAGAACACCATACCTACAGTGAAGCATGGGGGTGGAAACATCATGCTTTGGGGCTGTTTTTCTGCTAAGGGACCAGGACGACTGATCCGTGTGAAGGAAAGAATGAATGGGGCCATGTATCGTCACATTTTTAGTGAAAACCTCCTTCCATCAGCAAGGGCATTGAAGATGAAACGTGGCTGGGTCTTTCAGCATGACAATGATCCCAAACACACCGCCCGGGTAACGAAGGAGTGGCTTCGTAAGAAGCATTTCAAGGTCCTGAAGTGGCCTAGCCAGTCTCCAGATCTCAACCCCATAGAAAATCTTTGGAGGGAGTTGAAAGTCCGTGTTGCCTAGCGACAGCCCCAGAACATCACTGCTCTAGAGGAGATCTGCATGGAGGAATGGGCCAAAATACCAGCAACAGTGTGTGAAAACCTTGTGAAGACTGACAGAAAACGTTTGATCTCTGTCATTGCCAACAAAGGGTATATAACAAAGTATTGAGATGAACTTTTGTTATTGACCAAATACTTATTTTCCACCATATTTTGCAAATAAATTCTTTAAAAATCAGACAATGTGATTTTCTGGATTTTTTTTCTCATTTTGTCTCTCATAGTTGAGGTATATCTATGATGAAAATTACCGGCCTCTCTCATCTTTTTGAGTGGGAGAACTTGCACTATTGGTGGCTGACTAAATACTTTTTTGCCCCACTGTATATATACATATATATATATATATATATATATATATATATATATATATATATATATATATATATATATATATATATATATATATATATATATATATATATATATATATATATATATATATATATATCATGTACTTTCATGGTCTCAGTAGAATAGAATAGAAAATCCCCACAATGGGGAAATTCTGGTGTTTCCAGCAGCAAAAAGATTGTACAAAAAAATGGTCAAACAAATGTGGACCTTAGAAAAATGTGTGAGAATAACATAATAGTGAAGAGTTAAAAGATAAACAATAAAATACTGTAAAGTGTTTTAACAATATAAAACTGTGCACTTGGAGAATAAATAGCCAATAAAGAACTATGGACAGTTATATATTTGAACATAGAAACATCAGAGATGTGCAAAATGACAGCAGCATGTTATTTAACTGACTAAGGTCAGGGTTTATACAGGAATTAATAACTCAAATTTAATTATTTTTTAATGCTCTTTTAATGCTCTTATAAATAATTTCAATGCCACCAACAGGTACCCATCAACAGGCTGCAGCCATGTCCCAAATTCCTCGTTTTCCAGCCACTTAAACATTCTCTAGCTTTTTGCTGGCATTCTATGCTTTTCTGAACATGCAAATATATCGTGATATAATATATCTGATGAATTTGTTATTATAAACATTTTTTCAATAAAGCATTTTAAATGCCACAAAAAACACATTAAATACATATTAATGCAAATTAAGGCCTTAATTTAAAAAACAATAATCTAATGACTTTTAATGATTATTAATGACCCACTGAAACCCTGAAGGTAGAAACTGAGCAGAATCAGCATGAATGGAAGAACTGATTGAGGTTGTTGGGAACAGTGGTGATTCTAGAGTCTTCCAGCTGCTGGGAGGAAGGATCTGTGATAACGCTCCCTGGTGCATTTAAGGTGCAGCAGTCTGTCACTGAAGGAGCTCTCCAGTTCAGCACCAGCTGAACCAGCATGGGGGGGGGGGACATTATCCAACAGAGATGTTCATTTAGTCAGGATCCGTCTGTTTCCCACCTCCTGCACTGAGTCCAGAGGGCATCCAATCACAGACGTCTGTCAAACATTTTATTTAAATATTAACAAGAAGCCAAATTAGCAAGGTGACATTTGTGCACATAAAATATATTTGATGAAGCTCTAGTCAGTAAAATCCAGACACGAACTGTCATGATCTTGGAACTGATGACTTGCCTAATTTCTCATTTCTTTCACCTGTCTAGGTCTGCCCAGTTTCTTATTACCGTCCATCTGTGTCACCTGCTCCAGCCTCTATTTAACATGACTTCTACCAGTTATCAGTGCCAGATTATTTTGGGCCTTTGTTGAGAGTTTTCAGGCATATCTAGCTGTTTCTGATTGCCTGATCCTGACCTGTTCTGCCTCTCAGCCTCTCCCATCATCCTCCACCAGATTTACAGGGTCACTAACCTGTGTTCTCTCCCTGCAGAGGTTCCTGCCTTAGATGCCCTAGCTGCTTACTGCAGATCCGTTTTCTTAATAAACGGTTTAAGAAATCTGTCTGTTTGCTTCGAAAACTGGATCCTCTTGTTCTGAGCCTTGACAGTGAAGATTATGTCGAAATGACGTTTTTCTATTTCTGAGTGTAAAAATGATGATTTGATGCTCAGATAAGGGCTGGACAGTGGAGCACAGTTTGTAGCTTTGCTGCCTTGCAGCCAGAAGGTTCAGGGTTCAATTCCCATCATTGGTTCTCTCCAGGTGCTCCGGCTGCATCCCACATGACTGTTAGGTTAATCGGCTTCTCTAAAGATTGTCCTTAGGCATGAGCGCGTGTCTGCAAGGGTTTACTACTTTGTGTGTCTCTGTGTTGCCTGCTACACAGCTTACCTGTCCATGGTGACCCTGCCGCTCGCCCACAGACTGCTGGAGAGAGACTGACGCCACCGCAGCCCTAATGGAAGATGATGGATGGATGCCCTGATTCTTTTTTAGTATTTTTAATTCTCTGGGCTTCTAGTTGATCTCATTAACTTCATCTCATTTGAACTATAAACCTCACACAGGCTACATGCAGCCGTAAAGATAAACCTCCTTATGGCCTTTTTCTTTTGCTTTTATCAGGGCAGAGGAGGACTGCAGTCTGGTGAACAGTTTTCCCCAGTATCGTCAGGGTGGGTGGAAGTTTGGACCCAAAATGCAGAGGCAGAGATGGTTTCATGTGGATTTAAAGATGGAGGCAGCAGCAGTATAAATCCAAAATAATCAGGCAATGAACACAGGAACCAGAACAGAGAAGGACGGGAGGAGACTGACAGGAACTGATGATGAGGACATGAAATAAAGACAGCAAACTGCAGAGGAGGGTGTATATATACACTGGAGAGGAGACTAACAGGACAGAGAGTGGACCTATGATCTGAGTGAGAACAGGTGTGCAGAGAAAGAACTAGAAAACCAATGGGAAGAAGGGGACACAAGGGGGCGATGGAGAGTAACTGGGAAATATAAAAAAAAGATAACTGTAAACAATAAATGACAAATATAAAAAATAGAGCAAAACCTAAAGAAGCCTGAATAGGAGACGACTAAAAAAAACAAACAGGAACAGTTAGACTAATAAGATATAACTCTTAACAGTAAAAACAGAATAACATAAATCCAAGCCCAACTAAGTTAATTCTAAACTGAAGCAAAAATTCCAGAATGGCTGCTCAGAAAAAGCAGTTTCATGTATAAAGTTTCTTTTTATTGAGAAAAGTTTTTTAAAGTTTATAAAACAAGTGAAAAAGAAGATGGATCAGCATGATGGGACAGTTCATAGTCATGCTGAATAGTGATGATGTGCTGGTGAGGAGCGATGGAGGAGAGCTTTGGTTGGCGCGACCCGCTGATAGTGGAGCGTGTTGATGCAGATGAAGTGGGCGAATAATAAGCCACTACTGGCTGCATCTCTCTCACCAGGAGCTGCCTCTGTAATTAAGCCCCCGCAGATGAGGGGCTTAATGAACGGAGCAGACTGCCTACATAGAGGCATCATTCATGACAGAAATATCCAGTTTAAACAATTTACTAATTACTGTCATCATGCTTCTGCTGTCATAGTTTAAAATGTTTTACTTTTTTTATTGTTTACTATGTGTTTTTATCCTCATTACCGTAATGTTTGCATTAGAAAAAACCTTTGTTCAAGCAACCACTTAGGACAAATGAGGACCTTTTAAAGGAGAAGTCCAGTCAGCAAGGAATAATCAGTGGATCATTATTTATACCTAAAACTAATACGTTTGCAATAATTTAATTGATTTAGCGTTAATCAATAAAAAAATGTAAATAAAAAGTCTGTGAACGGCCTTTTTGCCCAAATATAGTAGCCCCTCCCTCCTGCCATCTTCCAGCAGTGACGTCACGGTGCGGTAAGCTTAGCGCCATTCTCCCCGCTTTACAAGCTAAATCAATGGGAACTACTAGACACATCTGCAATCAACAACAATTATTGAAGATTGAAATTCACCAGAGCTATAGTGAAACTGACAATGCCCACGTGCATGGCAGCTGGATGCTGGAATACATCGGGTAAAAGTGAAAAAAAGAGTTATTCCACCTTTCTGATTCCTGATCCTCCACGGACGGGTTGGTCGTTGGATCGCCAACTTGAAGAGGGAGGATTTGCCATCGAACTTCTGGCCAGAGAAAAAATCCGTAATATGTAGCCAACATTTGGAAGAAGAATGTTTTCAAGATGACTTGGATAATAGCGCGTTGTGACAAACACCAGATACAGCACTGGGACTTGATCAACAGCCGATACCGCTGCGAAAGAGGGCGGCCCATCATGGCTGTGCTAACGGCTATGCTAGCAGACCAAACAAGTGGTGTAATTAATAAAGAGATTCATGCTGCGCAGTATTTATCAGTCTTTAGACAGTATTTGGTGTACAATTATTATAACATAGTCTGGTTTAAGACCCATGATAGCTGTTGATGATGATGAAGTCAAAGATGAATAGCCAGGGAGACAGAATATTTTACTTTTGTAAGACAGAGGAAGAGCAACTCAGACACAACCTGCATACAGATCTTATGGTTTTACTTCAGATCAGTACCTCAAAGATGATTAATAATGTTCAGAACTCTACAGCAGGCGTCTTCAGTTCCAGTCCTGGTGTCCTGCACTCTTTAGATCAGGGGATGTAACCTGTGTCCTAAACGCCTCAATGGAATACCTTAACTGCCTCACTATCAGCAGTCTAGCTCTGATAATGAGCTCATATTGAACTCAGGTGTGTTTAAGTCTGGAGTTCAGACCTGCCCTTGAAGATTTGAGGTTGAGATCACTGCTTTAGGCCTCCTGTCCCACCTTGCTGAATTTTCCAGCGTCTGCCTGACTTCCCAGAATCTCCTAAATTGCTGCCATACGCCGAACTTTCTATGTATATTTTCCTATTTTGGCCGTATACATAGAGTATTCCTAACGAACTTCTGTCCAACGACAGCCTAACTTCTGCATAACGCACGGCCTGAGGGGGGCAGCGATGCACCCGGCGGCACCTGGTCTGCAGAAAAAGATTTATTTGATCGCGGTATTAACCTAGCTGCTGTTTACCGCCCAACAAAAGTAATAAAAGAATAAAGAAGAAAAAGAAAGCAGGTTTCTGGTGTCAGCAGATTGATGTCTTCTAGGAAGTGTGTTGGTGGTGGGCGTGAACGCAGGGAGGATCCATCACTCACCTTCTGGCTCACCCTATGATGGGGATGAAGTCTGGAGGAGAACTGACGGTTTCCTCCTGTGAACCCCCTTTATACCAAAACGCTGCCAATACGCCATTATACAGTAGCTGGAAATTAGAAACACGTTCAGCGCTCGTCTGGAACACGGCAGATACCTTGATATGCATTGGAGAGAAGTTCTGGATAAGTTAGGCAGAAGTTACTCAGTGGTTTAGGATCAGCTGGACTGGCATACAACCAGTATGGCGGGAAATTTGGAGGATGCTAAAAATGTCCAAAATATCCAAACAATATTCCAGCATTTTGCCAGATTTTTCGTTTGTCAGGCATACGCTGGCCTAAATCATCAAGGTATGACACGGGCTTTAGATGCATTTGTTGTCTAGCTCAGCTGATCAACAGCATGCAGTCAAGTTCCACTCCAGTCCTGCTAATAACCACCTGACTTAACTACGGTCCAGGATCCTGCAGCTTAACGACTGGAATTTAATGTCACGTTCACACCAAAAGCAGCAAGAGCAGCAGAAACACACGTTTTTTGATGCTTGTTCAAGTTTAGTTCTGACGCGCGGCTGAAGCATATTTGCTGCTCCAGCTGCGCGGTGGAAAAGTGGGTCTGATGCGCAGTGGGCGGAGCTACCCTAACCTTTCTCTGCCTGGAACAATGGCAACTATATTAGCTGTGATCAGCGGGTAGAAAGTAGTTAGAATCTATGTTGAAATGAGAAAGTCCTCCTGAAAACATGGTCTGTGCAGTCAGTTCATCCAGATTACCATCCTGCCTTCAAAGATTATTTCTGTGTGGGAGCCGCTCAGACCCCCACATACCGGCGCTGTCACTGGGAATCCCATTCAACAGGAGCCTCTGGCCCGATCGTCTCATTGCGGTTGGCCGCGGCAGCTGGAAGGAGACTTTAATTTCCGTAATCCAAACTGCAGGTAGCAGGATAATAAAAGCCAACATATTCTGCCGGCAGGTTTCTACATTTGAAGTTAATTTAGGCGTTAATAAACTGTTTTAGAGGAGTGATCATAGTGCTCTGCATCAGCAGTGCTGCGTCTGACTCCCTGCCAGCTCCCAGATCAGCTTCTCTCATTGGTTGATGAGGCACGTCCAGCAGCTAAATGCTAATGCTCACGATGCTCCTGCTGCTCATAATGCGCTGCGGCATCTTTTCGCTGCGCCTTCATGCAGGTGAACCATTGACTTTGCATGTAAACTAGCTGCGTCTGCTGTCTTTGCTGCTTTTGGTGTGAACGTAGCATAAGACTCCTGACCTATACTGTAGTAGCCACTGTGGGCCAGCCAACGGTGAATCAACAGTAGACAGGGATCAAACGATGGCAGTTTGTTCTGAAATATGAAGGCATTTACTGAACCACAGCAGGGGCAATTCATAACTATTCAGAACAACAAATAAATAAAATAATCCTGTAATAACTAAAAAGGATTCAGGAAAAAGCATCAAAATGGTCTCAGTGCAGCATCAATAGACGTGTGAAAAACCTCTCATGAATGAATGGTCCTGAGTGAGAATACATACATTTTATTATAATTGCCCTCATTACTAATTTTCAAACCAAGCATTTATTTTATTGTAATCAGTATGTTAATGTGGCTGCACTTCCTAATGAACTAATATAATTTTTGCTAGAAGGATTGATTGGGACATTTAATATGTTCCATACCAAATACAGCATTCTAAATGGAGTCGTGATTACGAGTCAGTCCTAATAAACGCATTAAATCACATGGGATGTGCTTTAGCATATGCTTGTAAATGGACCATATAGTTAAGCTTCAAAGGAACCAAAGAGGTTATCTTTGGTGATTGGACTTTAATTAAGGACACCTAAAGAGCAGCCATGGGTAGTTCTAGCACTCAGAAGCTGCAAACACGCATGAATAAGCTTTACCACTGAGGAACGTTTTCTTTTAGAAATCACAATAGTTGCTCCTTGTTGGATTAAAGGATTTCCTAACAAGCAGATAGTTTGCAAAGCATAGTTTCACACACAAATCATTGTTTTGTTGTAGCTTCTGACCCACATGCAGAAAAAACTCTGACAAAGACAGACGAAGTCTACAGATACAATTATAATAAAAAATGGAATAGTGAATCTGGTCCGATGATTTCTGGAGCTCCTGTTTGGCGTGGGGTCAACCATTAGGTGGTTAAGTTATTAGCGGTTATCGGTCCCAAAGGATGGCTCCAGGTTCTTCCTCCTCTACCTTATGCTACGTACCTTACGGCCGTTCTTACTTTTTATCTACTTTATTTACAGCCGACCTTCTTTAAAGAAATCAGTATTTAAAGCTTTACGTGTGGAATCACATGTTTCAGTCATTTTTAATGATTTAATGTGTTTAAAAACAACTCTTGACAGGATTTGATATTTTTTGGGGAGGGCTTGTTGCATATGAGCAACATGCCAATAAACTTCTTCCTTAAAAAAGGAATTACGTTTGGGTTAGGATTAGAATTCATTGGGTGATAATGACCTACTGAGCCTACTGGGAGGTAGGAGTTCAATTCAGTTCGTTTTATTTCTATATCGTCAATTAACATCATGTCATCTCAAGGCTTTGCTTTGCAGGAGGTCTGGAGCGCTGTGGGGCGGAGCGGATGTGGGATTTACCGTATTACAGTTTTTTTGGATTGCTTAAGCACGATTTTCAAAACAGGGCCCGTGTTTTCAAAACACTACACACAATTAGCACAACCACACACCCAATTAGCAAAACACTACAGATCCTTTGCATAATTAAACACTCTTGTAAAAACTATACACTTCTGTTTAAAAACCAAACTTTGTTACCATATGAAACACACGTTTCACATTACTATACTCTGTTTGCACGAGTTACACTCTGCTGTGATAAACCTAAAACACTTTTAGCACTTCTACTTCCCTATGATTAGAGTTGGCTACCATCAACAAAGTACAAATATAATGTAAATTCACCAAACACTACACAAGACCAATGTTGCAGACTGAAGAAACTCATTTATTTCTCAACACGCCCAAAATGTTGACATGGAGATTCATAATACTGTAACAAAATGTCACTTTACGTATTGTACTGTAAGTTTACTGTAAAAACAAAACAAAAACTAGACATTGTCTCTTCGCCTAGCTGGATCTGGCCAGAGAATTTCATCAACATCGCAGGCAATGTTGTCATTAGCAAGACACCTTGGAAAGAAACGTCTTGAATGACGAATCCATCCTTGCATTGCTGCTACCTCCATCTGGTCACAGGCCTCCTCCATGGCCTGGATGAGGGGTACCTCAGCCTGGAGACGGAGATCATATACCTTCCACCGCCATGCCGAGAAAAACTCTTCTATAGGGTTGAGAAATGGAGAGTATGGTGGAAGATATAGGACGGTGAAATGTGGATGTTGCTGAAACCATTTCTGAACCAGAGCAGAGCGGTGGAAAGACACATTGTCCCAGACAACAATGTATTGCATATGATCGATTTGATTTGCTGCTTTTATGTTGTGCAATTGGTCCAAGAATGTAAGTATGAGTGCTGTGTTGTAAGGGCCCATATGGGCATGGCGGTGGAGGACCCCATTCTGTGTAATGGCTGCACAGAGTGTTATATTACCCCCACGTTGCCCCGGGACATTGACTATAGCTCTGTGGCCAATGATGTTTCTTCCCCTCCTTCGTGTTTTCATCAGGTTGAACCCAGCCTCATCTACGTAGATAAACTCATGCTGGATCTCCTCTCCATCCATTTGTAAAACTCTCTGAAGAACAGTGTCAGGCAAAATTGTCTTCAGTGTAGATCTATTATACATATCACAGTACAGTAAAAGATTATGAGACAGTATGCAAGATCACAATGCTTAGGTGAATACATACCTCTGCAAAATCATGCCGCAGTCGTTTCACCCTTTCGGATTTGCGCTCGAAAGGCACTCGATAAATTTTCTTCATTTGAATATGGTTTTTTGTTAGGATGCGTGCCAGTGTTGATGTTGAGACCTGATGGATATTGCTGAAACCGACGTGGTTATTGACAATGTTAGCTTGGAGCAGTTTGAGGGTTATAGCATTGTTGGCCAAAACCATGTTTACTATCTCCCTCTCTTGCTGTTCTGTGAACATAGGAGGCCTTCCCCCTCGTCGTTCCTGACCCTCAATCCTATGTAGAAAAAAAACAGTAAACAATAGTACAGTAATTTCACAGGAAAAGGTAACAGAAGTGCTGATAGTGCATAGAATACAGTACTGTAAGCAGTTGCTGAAACCGTGCAGATGTTTTTGATATAATGATATTTTTACAATACCTATTTTCCAGTCGAAATGTTCTTATCACACTTGCCACTGTGTATCGGCTTAGATTTGGCTGTACTCTCAGTCCAGCCTCCCTCATCGTCAGGCCGTGGTTGACAACGTGGTCAACCAGTGTTGCGCGGATCTCATTTGTCAGATTCGGTCCTCTTTGAGCACGTTCTTGTCTTCCTCTTCCTCTACCTCTACCTCCAGCATGGCCTCCATCTCTTCCTCTTCCGTTGATTCCTCCTCTGTTGATTCCTCTTCCTCCCCTTCCTCCCCTTCCTCCCCTTCCTCCTCTTCCTTCTTGTCCTTGTCCTCCTCCTTCTCCTCCACCTCGTCCTCCACCTCGTCTTACTATTTCTCTGACTCTTTCTATTGTGCTTGAAGACCGATGAACTCACCTGCTGCTTTTTATAGTGCTTATACACCTGATTGGTGTGTCTACAATTAAGCAAACAAGTGTTTGCACACCTGGTGACTGTGTTGAATCAATTGGTTGGAAGGTGCAGTAATTTGACAGTCAGTGCTTTGGTATTGCAAGGAAGTGACTTCATAATAGATTTTTGTGTGTAATGTATGTTAAGTGTGTTTAGTGTTTTGCAAATCACTGTGTGTAGAGTTTTGCAACAAGTGTGAGGTTGACAATGTGCTTATAGTTGTGCAAATAAGGGCTGATGTTTTGCTTCTTGGGTGTAAGGTTTTGCTAATAGTGTACTACTTTTAACTTTAGTGTGTAAGCACTCCAAAAAAACTGTAACAGGAGAAGCAGCGCAAGTGACGTTTAGACACTTTGGTCAGACAAGATGTGTTAATTTATAAATGTTTTACATCAGGTTGGGTCTGAATTAGCCAGCAGGCAGATCAGGATCCGGACCACGGTCCACTAATCCGTGACCTTTGCCTTATAGTATCCCCACCAACTTTCATTACTATTCGTTACACCCTTGGTTGCAAGGATGGAAAACTGTTCACAGATCCAACTGGTAGTTACGGAAGAGGATTAGGGCCACTGAAAAAAAAAAAAGTTAACTGATTTTTAAATTTTATTTCAGTTTAACATGGGGAAAAAGTCAGAATTCTGACTTTTTTCTCAGAATTCTGACTTTTGTCTCAGAATTTTGACTTTTTTATTGTCAGAATTCAGTCAGAATTCTGATATTAAAGTCAGAATTCTGAAAAAAAAGTCAGAACTCTGAGATTAAAGTCAGAATTCTGAGAAAAAAGTCAGAATTCTGACTTTAATCTCAGAATTCTGAATTTTTTCCCATACTATACTGAAATAAAATTTAAAAAAAATCTGTTAACATTTTTTTTTTTCAGTGGCCCTAATCCTCTTCCGTAGGTCGTGCATTGATCCAGGTATTTGAACTAAATCACACCAAGGAGCGCTCTGACGGAGGATGTGGGATTCCAGGGTTAGAGAGCTCTGCTCTGATGGATGTCAGTTCCAGCTTGGTTCCTCATGACTCAATCAGCTCCTCCCAATAGAAACACGTCCACCATAGAAAGATTCCTTTATCCTGTTTCTATCAATTCATCAATGCAACAAAACCTAAACCATGCGGTGAAGCAGCGCGTGGTGAGAGCGTTCACTGCTCCTCCCTCACCTCAGGCTGCTATGTGACATTTGCTCCAGGATAAACATTTAATCATGAACGCTTATTATATATTTAAGCCCACATAGTCCTTTTCTATAGTGGTCTAATACACTTAGAGCCCGTGTTGCTATACGAGGCATATATAAGACTTTTCCATTTTTGCGGCTCCAGACAGATTTATTTTTTGTTTTTTTTTGGTCCAGTATGGATCTTTGAGCAGTTTGGGTTGCCGACCCCTGAGCTAGGTGAATGGAGCCTTTTTAATGAATTCAGGGATATTAGATTGCTTCCTCGCCTGCAAAGAAGCTTAACTTTTGTTGCACCACAAAAATTAATCAGGGACTAGTAGTACCGTAGCTATGACCTTCAGTGAAGGAGGCAAACTTTTTCTAATCAAACTGGAAGACAGAAAAAATAACGCTGACAAAGTATAAAGTGGGGAATGCTCCTAAAAGGTTTTTGGGTGGCTTTTAAAAATGCGATTTTAATTTAGCGTAATTTAATTTAGACTGTTTCGTTATCCTACCTCCAGCGTAGACACTCTCTGATCTACCGCTATCCTCCTTCCATCTCCAGCAGTTACCTTCTAGAGCAGGGCTCTTCAACGTTTTCAAGGCCAAGGACCTCAAACTGATGGCGAGATGGAGCGGGGACCTCCTAAATACATATAATGTATGAAATAATGTTCTATCAAACTGGTGCTATAGTCACTCTATTACAGATGGAGTAATGAAACTAAAGTAATCCCTCCCTGGGATTATTAAAGTATTTCTGATTCCTGGTTGATGGGACAGGTGTTGTGAATGAAACGGTGTCCAGCTTGAAAGAGCTCCTGTGTGTCTCTGAATGTGAGCATTGATGACTGAAAGACATCTTCTGCCTCCATTGTCTGTTTACTTCAGTCTGTTGGATTCATCTTAATGTGAATTTAAAGACATTTCAATGTAGATGTAGCTCCTGGGAAACCCAGGGATGCCAACGGCTTTATTCGGCCTTGAAAGGTTAAAAAAGCAATGCGAGTCCCATTAAAAGCCCAGTCCACCAGACTTAGACCTAGACTTACAATATAAAAACAGAGTATATAGTACAAAAAAGCATTAAAAAGAAATGTTGAAATAAAACCAACAACAGAAAGACTTGATAACGTAGTAGAGCCTTTCACCTGCTGGGAAAATTCACCTGCCATTAGAGCTGCTATCGCTGGCCAGACAAATTTCACGATGAGCAAAAGAAGGCTAAATTTTAGCAGATTTTGTATTGTGAGAGCGCCATTAGATGGATATTTATAGTAGAGAGAATTGGTCCCAACACTGATCCCTGTGGTACTCCAAAGTTAACCCTGGAGCATGAGGAAGGTTTATCATTAACGTGAACAAAACTAATTTCTTTAAGAAAAATATGGTTTTAACAGTCTAATGCTATTCCTTTAATTCCTACAGCATATCACAGTCTTTCTAGAACAATATTATGATCAGCTTTATAAAATTGTTAGGAATCCAGTCTGTGTGGGTTGTGTTTTGGGTGTTTTTCTCTCCCTCCACCACCAGGTGGTGCCCTTTCCTCGTTGGTCCTCCTGCACACCTGCGGCTGGTTGGCTCATTACCGAGGAGTATTTGAGTGGCGAACTGTCACTACTTCGACGGCAGAGTGTTTACCAGTTTTGGGTACTCTAGCCAAGCTGAGTTTAGCTGAGTCTAACTGAGTCTTTGTTTCTCTGAGTCTAACGGGATTATTGTCTTTTGCCTTTCGGCAGGAAGTCATCCTGCATACTGGATGTTTGGCCTTCTTCCCCTGGAAGGATTGTTTGAGCTTGACACTGAGCAGGGGATTAATCTCCACACGTCCCCTTTTAAGTTCTCCTGGAAATCTAAGTGGCAGTCCGCTCCATTGCTCCTCAGGAACCAACCAAACCAAAACCTGTCTGCCCTCCAACAAGCCCCTCTATCTCTGGATAAACGCACACCGACTGGATTCTGGGAAGAAACTTTACTCCGCAAACGTGAGTCCCGTGTATCTCTGTTTTTGCAAGAAGTCGTTCAAAGCTCCCACGGACCCTGAACTAACCTCTGTGAACTTCCCTTCTCACTTCCAGTTCTGGTTCACCAGCTCTCGGAGTTCGCCTGAATCCAACCCATTTGAACTCCTCCATAAACCTGTTATACTTTTACTCTGGTTTCTCTGAGTGGTTTTCTGCATGTCGGTCAGATCTCTTAAAGACGTCATGACAAAAATAGAGCGCTGAGAACTAACAAGATAAGTCCCAACACCAGTCTATTGTCTGAGGCTATTAGAATATCATCGGTGTCTTCTGCTAGTGCTGTTTAGCACTATGATGACCCCTAAAATCTGAGTAAATCTCTACGCACTCTGGATAAGAAACTATTCTATGAAGAATTTTCTATAGGAAAGGAAGACATCAGGTCCTTGGCTGGCCCTAAGATGGTCCTTGACTGGTCATTTCATGGTCTTGACGCTGATGGTTTTCTTTTTGTTTGCTCCTGCTCACCTGTCCCATTGGCCAGGCGGCTGATTTACGCCGATCGTTTCCACCTGTTCTTCAGCTATTGATGTTGTTTGCCTGCCTTCCATCAGCGCCAGAATATTCAAGCTGTTCTGAGAGTAACTCTTGCGATCAAGTGAATTTCTCTGTGATTCTGACCTGTTTTCTGCTTTGGATATTCCAGTTTTTGCCTCGCCCCTGTTCTGTTCTGTCTCTTTTTGGCTTTTTACTGTTTTTGCTGGTTACCGATCCTGGACTATTTCACTGACCTCGGCTTGGATTCTCCTCACAGACACTGTTGCTCCCTCAGCATCGGCTGGCGTCAGCTCATCATCACTCTGGGTTCTGGAAGGTAGGTTCCTTTATCTGCAGAGAATCTGCCCCGCTGACGCCCAGCCGCTCTCTGTAATTCTGTTGTTTTTATTAATAAGTCCTGTTGGAAACCGTCCTGGTCTATCTGTCTGAATATTGGCCTTTAGTTTCTCAGGTCATTATATTCTCTCCCAGATTCTTTCATGCGAACACATAGCAGAATAAAGACTCTAAATAACTGTTTGTTATGTATATCTAAACAATCGAAATCTAATAAAATACAATACAACACTGACAGATCTCTCTGTTAAGAATTATGCACTCGTTTCATTTCCAATTCTTTGTTACGTGCGAAATGAAGACCATTACTTTCTAACTGGACAGAATAACTGTCCTGATTAGATAAAGTGTTTGGGAAAACATGAGCCTTAACACTTAGTAGCCAGGTAATACTAGGGTTTAACACATGAATAATGAAAAACAATCCTTTCTCTAGATTTGAAGAAAGCCATTTGCTCTCCATTGAAGCCTTAGGCTCCAAAGTGTGCTGCGTTTAATTAAACCACGGATAATATATAAAATTTACAAATAGGTTTAGGTTATTTAATGAGATGTGGGGATAGGTGGTGGTCTGCGCTGAGGAGGATGACTGGCTGGTGGCAACAGACTGAAACAGAAGAATAAAATGGCAACGCTTCAGCCAGTAGGGAAATTACGGTCCTGGGAGGAGGCCAGTCAGTCCAAGTCAGTCGGACAAACTGTGAGACTAGTTGACTTGCCTCTCCCTCTTTGATTAAGTCAGAGCATGTAAAAATGGTGCAAACTGCTGCAGGTTGGACAGACAGGTAAGTGGAAAACAGTTGAGGAGCTAAACGCCTGAAGCAGGAGAAGAGAAACAGACAAAAGTTTTCCTATTATCAGGGGAGTTTAATAAGGAGGACTGAGGTTAGGGTGGAAATGGCCCCTGATTTCCCAGGAGAAGAGAAGCAAAGGTACGTACAATCAGAAAAACATAAAGCTCTAGGCCAGGTTACCAGACCAGTGGAGGAAATAGCATTCTCTCTGACTCCTGGTGCCTTTCAAACCCTCCTGATCTGAGTGGAAATGAGAAATACCTGGAGAGCTGCGACCTGTTCGTTCCACCCTGCAGGTAAGAGAGGGGAACAGCAACAGACACAACCTGCATACAGATCTTATGGAATTACCTCATATCAGTACCTCAAAACAAGGTTGGTATCATCGGCGTCGCCAGACCCCATTTACTGGGTATGTGCCCCAGTATAAATGAGCTGTGCCCCAGTATAAATGAGCTGTGCCCCAGTATAAATCTCATGATTATTTGCAACAGTATTACATTTTTTTAATGCATCAATTTAGATAATTCCAACGGAAGGAGACGTATATTTCTACTCAAAGGCGTAGCAAGTATGTTGTTAACTCCAAATTGAGGATGTATTAGCGCCCCCACGTCAGCGCATGTCACTGCATGAACTGCAGGTAAATTAACGCGCTGCTCTCAACTGAGTTGGATGGGACACTGTGCGGCCACGACGCATTTTTAGTTCTGGTAATGTTTCTTACCTGTCAGTTTTATTATTTTCCCAGTGAAACCACATGATTTATAGGCTACTAACTGAAAATTACTGCATTGGTTTGTAGATGGATATCAGGAAATTCCTCACATGAAGCAGAGACAGGGAAGCAGTAAAACAAGATGTGAGAGAGGGAGGTAAGGTCCCGTGATGAATTAGTGATTTAAGCTAAGCAGTTACATTAGAAACGTTATAAGCAATATGATAGATATTTACATAATTATAAATTTACATTTTTTTTTTTATGTTTGCTGTAGAGAATGAGAATGAAGGTGCTGGAGTAGGAAAGGGAGGAGGAGGCGAGACAAACAAGAAGGGGACATTAGTGACTTAGGGGGAAAGCATGTTGTCCCACTATCCCCAGGACAAATTTGGAGTAAAAAAACGTTCATTTAACTCAAAATGGTTTGAAAGCTTTTTATGGTTGAAAAAGAAAGCCTTGTCATCAAGGATATGCAGTGTGTTTTCAACTTGCTTGATAACATCATGTTCCCAACACTAACGCAGGTCATCCAGATCTCCCTCACAATCCCAGTCAACAGCTGGAGTTGTGAAAGGTCATTCAGTCTAGTGATTGACCGCTTTGCAAAAATGAAAAGTAGGAGGTAAACTTTAATGCTCAAAAAATAAAAGAAAAACTTAGTTCGGGTTGAGTTAAACTTTCCCCTGAACTAAAACTCTGAAACCTAGGAATTAATGATTACTTCAGAATGTGTATAAGGAAACTTTTTATTTTTCAAAGTTGGTGATGTCTTATTTTTTATAGCTGCAATGTTGAAAATGATCATGTGTGTTAAAACAAATATGCTCTTACACTCATTAATATCTCAACTGGTAATTTTGGTAGGAATTTATCAGGGTGGGGCAGCGTGCTTGTCTGTATTTGTGTATGGCAGGAGGGGCATATGCATTAGGGGGCCAGTGGCCCAGTAAAGCTTTGTGCCTAGCAACGCCCCTGGCTGGTATACATTCAGGCTAGCAAAAGCTTTGAGTAAAATGAGTTACTGCTGCTTTGACCTCAACCAAAGTCTTGAAGATCAAATGTCAGTGACAAATTCAAATACTCTGTTCTGTGGCTCTTGAGCCTCAATATGTAAGAAATATGCTTTAAAACGTTCCTTTTTGATAACGCTTCTAGTTAGAGTGGCTCAGGTTATCCTGAGCTATCTCTATAGTTCTGCTGCTATAGGCTTAGACTGCTGGAGGACATAGGGACCCCTTTTTCATCATACTGCTTCATTCTATCTCTATTCTCCCACTCTGCAGAATCTGTTAGTTCAATCTCTAACGTTCTGCTCTCTCTGCTTTTTCTCATAGTAGCTTCATCTGGTCTGTTCCTGTTTGGCTGTGACTCCATCCTGGAGAGAAATATCTGCTGTGCTGCTGCCATCAACACCTTTGTTTCTAGATGTTGGAGTTTGACCTGTTTTCCAGTGTAGTCCTGTTTCTCTGACTGTGACTAACTGGATGTGCTCTCTTCATCCTCTGACATGGAAGCTGGCTCGGAGCTCGTCTGCCTGGCTGTGTGTTTCCTGGACGGGGCCGCCTGTGGAGCTGGTTGACAGTTGCCTTTTGTATCTATGCTTCTTTTTCTATGTCTGCTTCTGTCTCCTTGAACCCCAGTGGGCCTCAGCAGATGGCCGCTCACACTGAGCCTGGTTCTGCTGGAGGTTTCTTCCTGTTCAAAGGGAGTTTTTCCTCTCCACTGTCGCTACAAGCATGCTTAGTGTGAGGGATTGCTGAAGAGTCAATGAGTCGATGCAATCAGCTGGTTTTCCTTAGATAGAAAAATTTGAATCAATTTGACTGGAATATCTGGTGACCTGAGAGGATATGTGTTGTGAATTGCTATAGAAATAAACTGAATAGAATTCACAAGGAGCTGAAAGTTGTGTCTTTTTCTGCATTCCACACCAAGTTGATTGCTGTGTTTTATGAACCCGCCTGTTCTTGTCAACCCACTGAATAGCCAGGACCAATTGCTGTTCGCAGAGGAGCCGCTGACACATACCGCACTGTGTCTGCCGCTAAATTGAACAGTGAATCAGCCGGAACTGTTGGATCTGTGCTGACGCCATCTGAGTCGCTGCTACAAGCTAACTGCTGCAGTTTAAAGGGGATGCACTGTTGTAGGCTGTTGTAAGTGATCAAATTAAGCCCTGCTGATCTGATTCTTTGATTTGCACCAGAATAACTCCAATCTCTCTGAGAGCTGCCTGTTGGATGAGCGGACTGTGTTCCTAATCAAATAAAACCAGACCCCTGCCCCTCCATTCCACGAGCCAACAAATAAACCTCTTCCTCTCTTTTCATCTGACACTAAATAGATAGTCTGCTTGGGGGAGAAGTAGATATTTTTTACAGATGTTGTTTGTGTTTTATTTGAAAGAAGGTTTCTGATTAAACTGCTGATGGTTTTCCCATCAGAGTTCTGCTAAATCTAACCCTAGCTGGGCCTGACTGAACGACCCATGCTGTGCAGACCAGCTACTTGCCTAGCTAGCATCGTTGGCTCCAAGCTACCTCATTGCCAGTGTTCTGTCAGATGAGCATCCCCCGTCAGACCAGCATACCTTTTGTCCATATGCATGTGCAAGACATCAGCAGACTTTTCCTTTAACTATGAGATTAGATCATGAACATTTAACAGTTACTTTATTTTGGGCTTTCTTAACTTTGAATAAAAACAACAGTATCTCCCTTACTTCAATAAAAGCACACTGGCCTTTCCCATTTTCAAAAGTAGACAACAGGAAATAGAAGCCGGACATTTATATCCCAGAGAAACAGGAAGTAGTTTCATTACAGTTTGAATGGGACTCAGTGCAAGTTCTGGAGTGTCTGGTGCCATGAAAGCAAGAAACAATCAGTGTTTAGTTTTATTTTCATGTTGCGTCCAAGTTAAACACCTTTGGCATTTCTGGTCACTGATTAAGTTAAAGTAAAAAAATATATATATATTTAAGGTCAGACTGCCATACACTTCAAAAAACATCAATAAGTAAGTAATTTAACATTTTTTTTAACATGACTAAAGGTATACACGCCTGTTAAGGTAATTAAAAGTTTCTTTTTCGTACAAAACTAAAGGATAAACTAAAGGGATAATCAGGTATTGACTATGGGTATGCTGGTCTGTCCGGACTTGCAGAACACTGGTCCTATGGTAGCAGCCATGTTGTGAGTCCTCTAACCCAGGGGTCACCTTCTGTTCTGACTCTAGAATGAGGCGGTTGCGTTTTCCTGCACCTCCCTGCCTGTCGCTGCTTTGCTGTGTCTCGTCCTTTCTGAACTCTCTCTTCATAAAAAAAATCTGGTCAGCTGGTCTCTCAATGCAATTGATCACATTTATTCAACTGGAAGACATGGAAATGGGGACCCGTCCTGTCCTGCTGGGACCTACTTCCTGGGATACACCATGGATTCCTGGAAGGCTTGGAGGATGGTGTGTTTTACAATGTTGTCACTGGAGGATATCGAAGATGTGTCGATTTTATGATACTCTGCTTTCTCCTGGTTGGATTTGGAGGATAGCTGATGCATCTTTGATTACAGAGGATTTTGGCAGCAATTTGGGGGATTATCAGGCTGAATGAATTGAATGCACTCATCATACACACACAACTAATGTCTGAATATGTCAGATTGACTTCATGCGACTAAGCCTCCGATGTGACCCCTCTGCCTACATGTGCTGAGGTTTTTTGATATCTCAAATTGTATCCTGTCAAGGATAAAGTGTGAAATATGTTTTTCTCCTGTCTTCCCCACTGTGGCTCCTATTTTCCCACAGAGACAATGGCAGCGCCAGGTAACCGCCAGGACCTGGGCAGCCAGGTAACCAGTAGGGAACCCGGCAGCTTGACCTCAGTTAATCCATCCAGCCTCCCCCACCCCCCAAATGTATGTGATGTATTGTGATGAACGGTTGTACTGAAACTGTCATTTCCCTATGGGATTATTAAAGTATGTCTGATTCTGATTCAACGTCTTCAAGGCTAAGGACCCTAATTATATTCCCTCACATCCCTTAGTGTGAGGGATTGCTGAAGAGTCAATGAGTCGATGCAATCAACTGGTTTTCCTTAGATAGAAAACTTTGTATCAATTTGACTGGATGATCTGGTTGAACTGGAAAGTGCCTTGAGATGACATGTGTTGTGAATTTGGCGCTATATAAATAAACTGAATTGAATTGAATATATAGTATGAAATAGTCTTCTATCAAACTGGTCCTATAGTCACTCTATTACAGATGGAGTAATGTAACTAAAGTAATCCCTCCCCGGGATTATTAAAGTATTTCTGATTCCTCATTGATGGGACAGGTGTTGTGAATGAAACGGTGTCCAGCTTGAAAGAGCTCCTGTGTGTCGCTGAATGTGTGCATTGATGACTGAAAGACATCTTCTGCCTCCATTTATCTGTTTACTGCAGTCTGTTGGATTCATGTTAATGTGGATTTAAAGACATTTCAGTTAGTGGGAAAAACTGCAGCAGGAAATATTAAAAAAAAGTCTAATCAACCAAAACTTTCACAAACCCCATGCAGTTCCTCTGAGGACCCCTAGGGGTTGCGGACCCCCTATTGAAGACCGCCGCTCTAACCCTTATGTTCCAGCCGGCTCGTCTTGCATTTCTGATTCATTAATTATTTTCCCCTGTAGAACCAAATGAAACTTCACTGTTTGATTGCATTTAATATTTCTGCTGCAGGGTTCTTCACATTTATCTTCTGCTATTTTAAAAGACACCTTGAATGCATACTACTCTTTGTGTCATGGCAATAAACATAAAAAAATGCAGAAAGAAACATTTTGTGAAAGAATTAGGGAGAGAAGCAGGAAATTTCTATGACTTTCAACTTTAAAGGCACCTTTACGCCATAGATATATATTTCTTATCTCTTCCCTGATTCTCCTCTCTTTCTATTGTGACCAAAGGACTTATTTTAATATGTAGAGAACGATTGTGAGCACAAACTCGGTCCAGAACTGATACATTTTTCAGACCCCTCTAGCACTTTGATTTCTAAAAAGCTCCTAGCGCCAAATCTAGAGACTTTTTTCTGCTACTGGAGATTTTGGAGACAACATCTAAAAGCAGCGAACTCTGCTCTCCAGAGCCAGTAGATTGGTAACCCCGCCTCCTGCTCTCCTCTATCTTGTCTGCTGTCATGATTCATGCAGCTATTATTTCATCCAAATGAAAAATGGAGAACAGATAAGCAGATCATGGCTTGTCTACAGTGAAAAGAAGGACTGGGTTATTTACTTTGGCCTTTTTGGAAACACAGGAAGGAGCAATCAGCTAAGTGAGCTTAGTGCTTGGAAAAAATCTTTCATTCCTTTAGAGACAGCATGAAAAGTCAGCTGAGTACAAAACATAGAGAGGAAAACAAGAAGAAAAGGGACAAGAAGAGAGGGACACAACCTAGAACAGAGAATGGATGTCTATTCTATTAACATTTCTCCATCTGTAGAATGGGGCTGTTTTATGTGTTGTCTTCTCCATTCAGAGGGCCCCCTGCCTGTCTTTGCCTAGGGCCCAGAATTTCCTAAATCCGCCCCTGCAGGCAGATTGACAGTTCTAGTTGCTAATCACAAAATGTACCCGCATGTAGCATATGGGTGGGTGCCTGACTGAAGTGGATGCCTTGCACTACATACCAGAAGACAACAGCTGGTCCGTATTCCAAACACGAAGGCAATGACTAATTTCAAAGATAGATTCACGTTTGCTGGTTCTTGCAAAAATATTTGGTTGTGAATAAATCATCTAAGTGTTAAAGTAATTGTAGAAAAACACACAATTCTTCATCAGCAGCAGAAGCAAACTAACTGTGAGGATGGTAATCAGGGGAAAGCATGGAAATCAGAGCGCATTCACAACTGCTTGGTGCCATAATGAAATATGACAAATGATTTATGTCAGGCATTTGTGCTGCCACAAGAGGTAATTTGTTACAGTGAAAATGCAAAGACACTCCTGCTTTGTAATTGAATCGCACAAAATAATGAACATCCTGTTTGTTTCCTTAAACTGTTTGTCTTTCTTCTCTAATGTTTTGTTTTCTACTGGAAATCAGTTATGCTGTACATTATGCAAGCACATTTGATTAAAGCTACAACCACCAGAAAAAGATTTAGCTTTACAGTTGATGGGATTTTGTTTCTCCCTGATTAAAATTCTTTATTAATGTTTCTTTGAGAAAAAGAATTTGCAGCAGAAAACGCCATAAGGATCATTGTTCTGTAGAGGCTGTAAGGGTCATTGTTCTGTAGAGGCCGTAAGGGACATTGTTCTGTAGAGGCCGTAAGGGACATTGTTCTGTAGAGGCCATAAGGGACATTGTTCTGTAGAGGCCATAAGGGACATTGTTCTGTAGAGGCCATAAGGGACATTGTTCTGTAGAGGCCATAAGGGACATTGTTCTGTAGAGGCCGTAAGGGACATTGTTCTGTAGAGGCCGTAAGGGACATTGTTCTGTAGAGGCCATAAGGGTCATAGTTCTGTAGAAGCCGTAAGGGTCATTGTTCTGTAGAGGCCGTAAGGGTCATTGTTCTGTAGAGGCCATAAGGGTCATTGTTCTGTAGAAGCCATAAGGGTCATTGTTCTGTAGAGGCCGTAAGGGTCATTGTTCTGTAGAGGCCTTAAGGGTCATTGTTCTGTAGAGGCCGTAAGGGTCATTGTTCTGTAGAGGCCGTAAGGGTCATTGTTCTGTTGAAGCCATAAGGGTCATTGTTCTGTAGAGGCCGTAAGGGTCATTGTTCTGTAGAGGCCTTAAGGTTCATTGTTCTGTAGAGGCCATAAGGGTCATTGTTCTGTAGAGGCCCTAAGGGTCATTGTTCTGTAGAGGCCATAAGGGTCATTGTTCTGTAGAGGCCATAAGGGTCATTGTTCTGTAGAGGCCATAAGGGTCATTGTTCTGTAGAGGCCTTAAGGGTCATTGTTCTGTAGAGGCCGTAAGGGTCATTGTTCTGTAGAGGCCGTAAGGGTCATTGTTCTGTAGAGGCCATAAGGGTCATTGTTCTGTAGAAGCCATGAGGGCCATTGTTCTGTAGAAGCCATAAGGGTCATTGTTCTGTAGAGGCCATAAGGGTCATTGTTCTGTAGAAGCCATGAGGGTCATTGTTCTGTAGAAGCCGTAAGGGTCATTGTTCTGTAGAGGCCATAAGGGTCATTGTTCTGTAGAGGCCGTAAGGGTCATTGTTCTGTAGAGGCAGTAAGGGTCATTGTTCTGTAGAGGCCATAAGGGTCATTGTTCTGTAGAGGCCATAAGGGTCATTGTTCTGTAGAAGCCGTAAGGGTCATTGATCTGTAGAGGCCGTAAGGGTCATTGTTCTGTAGAGGCCATAAGGGTCATTGTTCTGTAGAGGCCATAAGGGTCATTGTTCTGTAGAGGCCATAAGGGTCATTGTTCTGTAGAAGCCATGAGGGTCATTGTTCTGTAGAAGCCATAAGGGTCATTGTTCTGTAGAGGCCATAAGGGTCATTGTTCTGTAGAAGCCATGAGGGTCATTGTTCTGTAGAAGCCGTAAGGGTCATTGTTCTGTAGAGGCCGTAAGGGTCATTATTCTGTAGAGGCCGTAAGGGTCATTGTTCTGTAGAGGCCGTAAGGGTCATTGTTCTGTAGAGGCCATAAGGGTCATTGTTCTGTAGAGGCCATAAGGGTCATTGTTCTATAGAGGCCATAAGGGTCATTGTTCTGTAGAGGCCGTAAGGGTTATAGTTCTGTAGAGGCCATAAGGGTCATTGTTCTGTAGAGGCCTTAAGGGTCATTGTTCTGTAGAGGCCATAAGGGTCATTGTTCTGTAGAGGCCATAAGGGTCATTGTTTTGTAGAGGCCATAAGGCCAGACATGCTGGTCAGCTGCTAACGGTGGCCCTTTAGTGTTTCAGGTTGTCACCCAGTCTTTGTCTTGCCTTAGAAGCCGATTAGGTTTTCCGAGGAACTTTTGCATCCTAGCAGCAATGACGGCCGGTGGCTTAGATGTAATGAACCTGCCCCCACTACCTGTGGGTGGCTACCCCTGATTGGGGCTGCCAACTCCCTGAAAAAAGAGTGGCCACCTCATGTGCGTGCCAGCTGACATGATTGCCTTCACCCCTCCTGCCGTTTGTGTGTGAAAAGATTTTTCTAACTATTTGACTCAAATCTGCATTGAATTAGATGAATATTTCTGAGTGACATGAGCACCTGTGATGGACTGGCGACCTGTCCAGGGTGGACCCGCCTCTCGCCCATTGACAGCTGGAGATAGGCACCAGCACCCCTGGCGACTGCATTTGGGATTAGGCATGTTAGAAAATGGATGGATGGATGAACACATGGAAAACAAATTATTATCCAGCAGTTCACTTTAATACAAAATAACAAACTTTGCTGAATGAAATAAGTATCTTAAATAGTGCACATTTTTGGTGCAACAGCAAAATTGTGCAAATTTGTAAACATATTTGTGCCTTTTAGCAATAACTGTAGACTACAGCTATAAAAGAGAAAAAAAAAATCATTAGCTCATTGCCACATAATGCAGCCATAGCCGACTTTTTCCACTTGTGTTTCCTCTGAGCTCTTGCAGCAGTGAGGAGTTGTCCGCCCCAAAAAGCAGCGTCAGCATTTAAATTCCTCCGTTCGTCCCCCATACTGCTCTGTTCTAACCCACTCTCTTCTCTGTGATCAACTCTTGGCTCGACCAATGGGATGGGGTGATTCTGGATCGTTACATATATGCTGTCAGCTTATTAGTCACAATGCAGGACAGGGAGGGGAACCAGTTTACCGTAATTTTGCATCTAACTTACCCCTGTTCTTCATTTTCCATCAGCTTTTTACTGACTATTCTTTATTCTGACAGTATGGGTTTGAGATGGAAGAATGAACAAACTGGGATTCACATGGAAAATTAATAGAAAATAGTCTACTTTTTATACATGTTTGTTCATTTGCAAAGTCGCTCTAAAATAAAAATGTTTTCATTAAATAAATAGTTTTTGTATATTAAAAAATATAAAGCTAAATAACAGCTTCTCCATTATTACACTGGTACAATATTTCTTTCAGCTTTGCGACACAATATTGGACCATGGAAAACACAGATTTACTTTCAAAGCCTCAGAACAAAAAGTAAACCTGGACACAAAATCATTTTTTATAATGTTTGTTGTTGGCATTCATATAAATAAACTGGTTTGATAAGTTAGTATAGGTTGGAGAAAACTTCACCAGCCGCCACTGTCTATTATTGACCAAGTCATCTGGGTCAAGAGACGGTTTCTTAAAGGAATAGTACACCCAAAACATGATTAGCCTTCATTTTCTACTCACCCCCATGCTGAACAACACTCTGGAGTACTTTTTTGATATCTCAAATGCATCTGGAGATCTGGGAGGCTTCTTGCTGTCTGCTGACATTCAAATAATGGAGGTCTATGGCGCCCGAGGCAGAAAGGTCCATAAAAGTCCACAAAAAACGTGTCAATGTTCCTCCATACTGCTCCTCCAATGTATTCCAAGTGTCCTGAGTGGGTAGCGTCCATAATTTACTCGAAACGAAGTCATTTAGAATGTTTTTAGAGCATAAACAGTAGTGTATAGGATTTCCTAAACAAACATAGTTCAACAGAGCTATGGCTCTGGGTGAGTTTGGCAACTGTATTAAAAAGAAATCTAGGATTATTCTTATTCTCCTCTATTAATGAGGAGAAGTATGCTGCTCTTGCTTTACAAAGGTTCCTCTTATACAGCAGTAAACTATTTTTCCAGACTAGGTAGGACTCCCGCAGGCCTGTGGAGCGATATTTTCTCTCCAGTTTCCTAGCATTTAACTGGATATAAGACACTGTTAATATAGTTCACCTTAAATATCTCCTTTATTTTTGCTCCGTATAGTCTTCATGCACCTTTTCCTCCTGTGTACACCCTCTGTTTGTTTATAAGAGCACGACTTTGTTTATGTTAAGAGTGAGGATTGTTAGATCAATAAAGTTCTGTTCTATTTTATTCTACTCTATGCTATTCTATTGAAAGTGTATAGCTCTGCATTAAACCAGGGAGCCAGCTTTCTATTTTTAAAGTTTTTCATTTTCATCATTTAGATTGCCCTTGCAAGGATTACATGTAGTTTTAAAAGGAGATTCCACACTTTTGATTCTCCAGACCAAGTTTCTCAGGCTACTTCTTAACCAGTTAGCAGTATTTGGTGAAACGCACACCATCTTCAATGTGAACCTTTTTTTTCAGCATTTGGACGTATGATTTTTAGATGGACTGGACAGTGGACACCCAGATTCTGTCCCAGAGAGCTGCCCCCTGATGTTACTGTCTGCAGCCACACCTTTAGTTGTTTCCAAGGATCAGACCAACATCTGGCCGTGCTGGATCGGGCCCCTGCTCAGTAATGAAAGGAATGATAATCCTATTTTTGTCAGAATGTGCAAGAAGGTAATCACTCCTCCGTGTTTTCCAGCAATTATTTCTTATCTGCTAATTCTACAATAATTAAATATGGATCTTTCTGCCTTAACCTGGCTTCACTCCACTTTAATGGGTTTCTCATAGGACCTTATCCAGGGATGCTTGAAGAAGCCAAGCCATCAGCTCTCCGTCTCCTCAGATGGTCTCCTCAGTTCAACTCAAGGTCTGGCTCAAAAAAAGAGAGTCTATCTTCTCTGATGGTTTCCCAGACATTTTCTGGGCTGCCACCTAAAGCAGTGGACTGGGTGCTATTAGAGAAGATGATCTGTGGTGCTTAGCAACACTATCATTCCATAGCTACTTCAATGACAGGAATATATCTGCAACCTAACTCATCTTTTAAATGTGAAGATTATTAAAGATAGCAGCAAACCCAGGCCTATGTGAAAGACTTTAATAAAACCATAGTACTGGTACTACAGCATATTTTTATGATTCCTCTTTTTTGTCATTTTAAATATTCTATTCAGTTTATTTCTATAGCTCCAATTCACATCATGTCATCTCAGGTCACTTTCCAGTTCACCAGATCATCCAGTCAGATTGATACAAAGTTTTCTATCTAAGGAAAACCAGCTGATTGCATCGACTCATTGACTCTTCAGCAATCCCTCACACTAAGCATGCTTGTAGTGACAGTGGAGAGGAAAAACTCCCTTTGAACAGGAAGAAACCTCCAGCAGAACCAGGCTCAGTGTGAGCGGCCATCTGCTGAGGCCCACTGGGGTTCAAGGAGACAGAAGCAGACATGGAAAAAGAAGCATAGATACAAAAGGCAACTGTCAACCAGCTCCACAGGCGGCCCCGTCCAGGAAACACACAGCCAGGCAGACGAGCTCTGAGCCAGCTCCCATGTCAGAGGATGAAGTGAGCACATCCAGTTAGTCACAGTCAGAGAAACAGGACTACACTGGAAAACAGGCCAAGCTCCAACATCTAGAAACAAAGGTGTTGATGGCAGCAGCACAGCTGATATGAGGCTCAGAGATGCTTTATGTGTTAGCAGAAATAAAAAGCATGTTTTTTTCTTTTTTTGTGCAGGTTTGATTTTCCCTTTCAAACCTGCACAATCTGATAAATCTATTCATTAGAGGAACATTACAAGTGTGGAGCAAACAGCTTTAGAGAAGCCTTGCTTGCAGTTGTGGCTCCCAGAATTGGATTAGTCAGACAGAACTCGTCAGTGTGATCCTATCAGCATTCAGACCCTGTGCAGAATCACTCTGCTGGCTCCTCTGTGATTCCTAATGCTATCAAAGCTCTGCTCTTTTTTCAGCGCTGTCTTAATTAGCACAACTTTAATTAAGGCCTGATTCCTCCAGTGCTCCTCGCAGTGAGGTCCATTGTACATTTCCAATCAGAGCTAGAAGAAGTGAGAGACTCCTGCTGAGGATGTGCCGGCGGCCGGTTGGGAGTGATCACATCCACTCCTGATTGCCACGTGTGTGGCGGCCTCAGTCGTATTCTGGTTGGACCGCCATGTTCTCCTGGATGTCAGGATTCCTCTGATGATCGGCGCGTTTCTGCTGGAGGCAAACAGTAAATCTCATTAAAAGTGACGCAGGGATTATTAAATAAATTCCTGACATACATTATGTTTGTTGCCTGTCGTTCCCTTATCAGTTTAATAATTATTGTTCTCTATAAATGTGCTGCTGTGAAGATAAAAGAAACTTAAAGGAACCTTTACAGTAGAACTGCTCATTATTCTGCTGGATTCAGTGGAAAACAATGTAGAATAAATCAGAGGTCATTGTAAGCAGGAACGCCCCCTGACATGGTGAGGTCACGGCGTTTACCTGGTCATCCTGTGTAGCTCTGAGGAGGCCACTAAGATTAGGGGCTGAGGAAATGAGGCTGACAACCATGGGGATGAATTAGCTCTTAAGAACAAAACTGAATAGAGGATAAAGTTGTTGTACGCTGAGCACAGACGTAACTTTCTTAAGGACTGCTGGGGTCAGTCCTCACCAATAATCTCTGCTTTTTCCTCCCCTTTCAGCTCAGCTTCTTTAGCCAAAGCTAACAGAGGTTGGGTGCAGCTAACTGTGTTCAGAGCGTTTTGAGTCAGGGTTTTTTTCCTCTCTCCTGCTGCTCCCGTGTCCCGCCTCTCGATGTGACATCATCGGATCTGTGGCCTTAAAACATCTGATTGGCGGTCGCATTTCACCGATGTACAGAGTCGCTACGTGGAGGAGGAGAGACACACAGCAGCACTCAGTGAATATTAACCAGCAGCTACTGCAACATATGTATTAGTAAAAGAAAGGAAACGGATTGGTTAAAAAAAATTTGAGACGCCACCGAAAAATCTGTTTGTTAGACATACAAAGATTTTTCAGCTAGAAATGACAACAGATTATAAATTTATACAAGTTAGTATTATAATGAGAGAAGCTTTAGAAAACTGTTTGTTTTTCTTTACTAGTTAAAAAATCGTGGCTTCTCAGAGGACCATGACTCCCAGTTCCAGGTTAACATGTTTTTATTGAACAGATAGAATCAGACTGCAGAGCTTCTACAGATCTAGAAATGTTGTTTCTACCATCATTATATTAGTAAAGAGATTCATAAATCTTTTTAAACAGAGAGAAGCAGGGAGAGCTGCAGATTTAAAAGGTGAAAAGGATTTATGGGGATATGCAACATGGAATAAAATATATGTCCAAGTTTACCAGAAAATTTCCAAGAAAAAATCTGCTATGGTATTTAAAATGAAGCATATCCATATTTTTCTGGATGGAATGGAAATTTCTAGGGATGCATGATTTACTGATTTTGGCATCAGGGTGGCATCAGAACTCATAAGAACACCCAAACCCTTGGAACACCCCCACCCTTAGAGCGCCCCCTCCCTTAGAGCGCCCCCTCCCTTTGAGCGCCCCCCTCCCTTAGAGCGCCCCCACCCTTAGAGCGCCCCCTCCCTTAGAGCGCCCCCTCCCTTAGAGCGCCCCATTCCTTAGAGCGCGCCCACCCTTAGAGCGCCCCCTCCCTTAGAGCGCCCCATTCCTTAGAGCGCCCCCTCCCTTAGAGCGCCCCCTCCCTTAGAGCGCCCCATTCCTTAGAGCGCGCCCACCCTTAGAGCGCCCCCTCCCTTAGAGCGCCCCCTCCCTTTGAGCGCCCCCTCCCTTAGAGCGCCCCCACCCTTAGAGCGCCCCCTCCCTTAGAGCGCCCCATTCCTTAGAGCGCCCCCTCCCTTAGAGCGCCCCATTCCTTAGAGCGCGCCCACCCTTAGAGCGCCCCCTCCCTTAGAGCGCCCCCTCCCTTAGAGCGCCCCCACCCTAAGAGCGCCCCCTCCCTTAGAGCGCCCCCACCCTAAGAGCGCCCCATTCCTTAGAGCGCGCCCACCCTTAGAGCGCCCCCTCCCTTAGAGCGCACCCACCCTAAGAGCGCCCCCTCCCTTAGAGCGCCCCCTCCCTAAGAGCGCCCGATTCCTTAGAGCGCGCCCACCCTTAGAGCGCCCCATTCCTTAGAGTGCCCCCACCCTAAGAGCGCCCCCTCCCTTAGAGTGCCCCCACCCTAAGAGCGCCCCATTCCTTAGAGCGCGCCCACCCTTAGAGCGCCCCCTCCCTTAGAGCGCCCCCACCCTAAGAGCGCCCCATTCCTTAGAGCGCCCCCTCCCTTAGAGCGCCCCCTCCCTTAGAGCGCCCCCTCCCTAAGAGCGCCCAATTCCTTAGAGCGCGCCCACCCTTAGAGCGCCCCCTCCCTTAGAGCGCCCCCACCCTAAGAGCGCCCCATTCCTTAGAGCGCCCCCTCCCTTAGAGCGCCCCCTCCCTTAGAGCGCCCCCTCCCTTAGAGCGCCCCCATCCTAAGAGCGCCCCATTCCTTAGAGCGCCCCCTCCCTTTGAGCGCCCCCTCCCTTTGAGCGCCCCCTCCCTTAGAGCGCCCCCACCCTAAGAGCGCCCCATTCCTTAGAGCGCCCCCACCCTAAGAGCGCCCCATTCCTTAGAGCGCACCCTCCCTTTGAGCGCCCCCACCCTAAGAGCGCCCCATTCCTTAGAGCGCCCCCTCCCTTAGAGCGCCCCCACCCTAAGAGCGCCCCCTCCCTTAGAGCGCCCCCTCCCTTAGAGCGCCCCCACCCTAAGAGCGCCACCTCCCTTAGAGCGCCCCCACCCTAAGAGCGCCCCATTCCTTAGAGCGCCCCCTCCCTTAGAGCGCCCCCACCCTAAGAGCGCCCCCTCCCTAAGAGCGCCCCCTCCCTTAGAGCGCCCCCCCCCTTAGAGCGCGCCCACCCTTAGAGCGCCCCCACCCTTAGAGCGCCCCCACCCTAAGAGCGCCCCCTCCCTTAGAGCGCCCCCACCCTAAGAGCGCCCCATTCCTTAGAGCGCCCCACCCTAAGAGCGCCCCCTCCCTTAGAGCGCCCCCTCCCTTAGAGCGCCCCCTTCCTAAGAGCGCCCCCTCCCTTAGAGCGCCCCCACCCTAAGAGCGCCCCATTCCTTAGAGCGCCCCCACCCTAAGAGCGCCCCATTCCTTAGAGCGCACCCTCCCTTTGAGCGCCCCCACCCTAAGAGCGCCCCATTCCTTAGAGCGCCCCCTCCCTTAGAGCGCCCCCACCCTAAGAGCGCCCCCTCCCTTAGAGCGCCCCCTCCCTTAGAGCGCCCCCACCCTAAGAGCGCCACCTCCCTTAGAGCGCCCCCACCCTAAGAGCGCCCCATTCCTTAGAGCGCCCCCTCCCTTAGAGCGCCCCCACCCTAAGAGCGCCCCCTCCCTAAGAGCGCCCCCTCCCTTAGAGCGCCCCCCCCTTAGAGCGCGCCCACCCTTAGAGCGCCCCCACCCTTAGAGCGCCCCCACCCTAAGAGCGCCCCCTCCCTTAGAGCGCCCCCACCCTAAGAGCGCCCCATTCCTTAGAGCGCCCCACCCTAAGAGCGCCCCCTCCCTTAGAGCGCCCCCTCCCTTAGAGCGCCCCCTCCCTTAGAGCGCCCCCACCCTAAGAGCGCCCCATTCCTTAGAGCGCCCCACCCTAAGAGCGCCCCCTCCCTTAGAGCGCCCCCACCCTAAGAGCGCCCCCTTCCTAAGAGCGCCCCCACCCTTAGAGCGCCCCCACCAGCTTTCATTACTAAGTTACATCCTGACCCAGAAACAGCCTGTTTCAGTGAGGTCATATTAAAAACTGTCAAAAAAGCCAAAGATGGCGTCTTTCATTTATAACTCAGCATAACTTAAAGTCAAGTGAAATATTAAGAACACTGTAGGAGAACGGTGAAAGGAGCGGTGTGGAGAATGACGGCGGGATTCCTTCAGTCATCCAGGAAGTGAGGAAGCAGAGAAACACCAGCCTGAGCTGACCCAGCAGGTGGATCTGGGTAGAGTTTTTTGTTTTTTATTTCTTTATTTGCGAACTGAAAACTGATGATTATCAGACAGGACTTAAATACAAGCAATGCAAAGGGTCCCTCATAAGTCTGAGTTTGCTTTAAAGGCATAAAAGTCGCACACAGAGCTGTGGATCAGAATCTGATCCACAGCTTCAGAATAAAAGCACAGATATTCAGTTGCTAGGATCCAGATGTGCTGCTGATGTTTCTGCTTCAGTTTCTGAACCCCACCACCCCAACCCCAACACACACACACACACACACCCATGTTGCGTCACAATATCCTTGTGGGGACCTTCCATTGACTTCCATTCATTTCCCACTAATTTATATGGCCTAACAGTGACCCTTGCCCTAACCCTAACCATTACCGACACATACCTATCCCTAAACCTAACCTAAACTCAATTCACACCTTAGTCCTAAACCTAACCCCCACCCCAAGAAGAGAAACTTTCCTTATGGGGACCAGTTGTTGGTCCCCACAAGTACCTATGAGTCCCCAAAATGTAGCATATTCCTAGGAAATTGTCCCCGCCAGGTATTAAAGACATGGCCACACCCACACACACCCACACACACACCCACACACACCCACCCACATCCACATACATTTTCAAAACCAAACTGTTCAAAGAGCCAAAAAGAACAAGAAACAGCTCTTTCTGGAGCTGCTAGAATGTAAAAGCCTATATAAGCCTCCTAAGGGCTCGAAGTGTAAATTAGCCCACTATCAAAACTACTAAATAGGCTTAAATACATATAAAACATTGATTATTATAGAGATTGATTATTATTATTATATTATTATAGAGGTTGAACTGTAAAGTGCCTTGAGATGACATGTGTTGTGAATTTGGCGCTATATAAATAAACTGAATTGAAATTGAATTGAATTATTAAATGTTTATTTTTACCTGCAGCAGAAAATGACACCATGTGACTAATCTGCTGCACGATATTTGGTGCTTTAAGTTTAACTTCCATTACAGTATTAATGCATTATGATGTATTGAATCGATGAAAATATAGAAATACAGATTTTTGGTGTTATTGCTCTTTTGAAGATTTGAAATATGCATAATTGGACTCCTGGCTAAACAGCCGCTTGTAGCTCTGAACCGCGGGTTGCTGACCCCGACCCGACCTCACCCTGAAACTAACCCTGAATCAAACCATCGGCAAAATGTCACCACTTGATGTCAATGTGTCGGTGAAACTGGTCCTCACTCTTGTTCCTAGACTGGTACTGTCCATTTCTTTTCAGGGCGACCAGTCATTGGTCCCCTCATTGAGCCTACCTTCCCCACAGGGTACCAAAAACATGGACATCCACTTTGGCTGCCAGGGGGGGCCATCTTTATCAGAATGGATGGTAGTGTTTGCTTGGGGGGCCCCTTTTTCCAGCGGGTGTGGAGGTACTGCTGGCTGCCTGGTAATCAGGCTCAGGAACAGCCTGCTGTGAGCGCGGGGTCCAATGATAGCCAGATACTGTGATGCATCACATCATACGGAGGTGTCAAACGCAGAGACTCCAGTCAGTCTGTGAACAGGGAGCGAAAGGCGCTGCTTTCAGGGGCCACAGCGTTTAGCTTTGATGTAAAGGTGTCTGCAGTGTCTTCAAAGGCAGAGAAATTAGCTCTGATATTTACTGTAGACATGATTGAACCTGTAATAAAAACCAGCAGCTCAGGGATGAGTGAGTTTGACTTTATTAATTAGGGTGACTTAATTAGCTGGAACGCAGAGGAGGAGCAAAACGATTCCAAGTAAAGTCACGAGTGTCATGATTCTGAAGGAGAATTCATGCACATTCAATTTTAATTAACTTTTCTGTTGAGTACTAAAACCCATTAACAGTCTGCCAAGTCTGCGTGTTTTGTTAAAGACAATCTCCTGGCGACCACGACGCGGTGAGTCGGCTGTTATTTACAAACTCCTTCATAATTGTTGGGTTTTTGTCTCAATTAAGAAAGAAGAACAAACTGCACAGCCTTCCTGAAGGACCACAGCCTGATCTTTTTCTCTAGAAGTCAGTGGATTGTTTTTTATTTTTAGTGACTGGGGAGAAAACAGAAAGAAGCAGCCTTTCAAACTGCAGGGTGTTCAGTTTGATAAGAAATAGGATTCAGGGGAAAAAGATGCTTTGCAGGGACGTTAGTATAGATCAGGGGTCGGCAACCTGTGACTTCTCTTTTACGCTACCTGTTTTTAAAAAAAAAATTTTTTTGTTTATTTTAATATGGTGCGCAGGAAGTCAAACAAACATTTATATCTTGTAAACACCAGTATAATAAATAAATTTATACAATGAATATAACATTTCTTTAAAGGAAAAATTTGCGACATAACCATAGAGATCAGTCACTTCATTTGGATGGGATTAAACTGATTTCAGATAATAAAGTAAAAAATCTTGGTGTTATTTTTGATCAGGACCTGTCATTTAAATCCCAGATCAAAGAGGTTTCTAGAATTTCCTTCTTTCATCTGAGGAACATTGCAAAAATGAGCAATCTCCTGTCCAGGGGTGATGCTGAGAAACTAGTCCATGCATTTGTTACTTCAAGGCTGGACTATTGTAATTCTTTACTATCAGGAAGTCCACAAACTGTAGTTAAAAGCCTTCAGCTGATCCAAAATGCTGCAGCCAGAGTTCTGATGAAAATGAAAAAGAGAGATAATATCTCGCCTATCCTGGCTTCTCTTCATTGGCTTCCTGTTAAATCAAGAATAGAATTTAAAATCCTCCTTCTCACATATAAAGCCTTAAATGGCCAAGCTCCATCTGATATCAGAGATCTGATTGTTCCTTATGTTCCTAACAGAGCACTTCGCTCTCAATCTGCAGGTTTACTAGTGGTTCCTAGAATTTCTAAAAGTAGCATGGGAGGCAGATCTTTTAGTTATCAGGCTCCTCTCCTGTGGAACCAACTACCAGTTTTAGTCTGTGAGGCAGACACCCTGTCTACTTTTAAGGCTAGGCTTAAAACTTTCATTTTTGATAAAGCTTATAGTTAGGGTGGCTCAGGTTATCCTGAGCTATCTCTATAGTTCTGCTGCTATAGGCTTAGACTGCTGGAGGACATAGGGACCCCTTTTTCATCATTCTGCTTCATTCTATCTCTATTCTCCCACTCTGCAGAATCTGTTAGTTCAATCTCTAACGTTCTGCTCTCTCTGCTTTTTCTCATAGCAGCTTCATCTGGTCTGTTCCTGTTTGGCTGTGACTCCATCCTGGAGAGAAATATCAGCTGTGCTGCTGCCATCAACACCTTTGTTTCTAGATGTTGGAGCTTGGCCTGTTTTCCAGTGTAGTCCTGTTTCTCTGATTGTGACTAACTGGATGTGCTCTCTTCATCCTCTGACATGGGAGCTGGCTCGGAGCTCGTCTGCCTGGCTGTGTGTTTCCTGGACGGGGCCGCCTTTTCTGATCATAACGCCCAAATCCCCCCCCCCCCCCCCCTTTGGAACCGATCCCAATTTAAGGATCTTCTGGACATGTGAAGGAATGAAGCTATAAAAACCTTTAAACTGTCATTGTTCATTGTTTATCTTATATATTCCTCCTCTAACATTTGTTTTGTATATTGATATATTTTTAATCTAAAACTTTATATTTGTTGTTGGTCTTTGTTCACCTCCCAGCATCCATTACGAACCGATCTTCTGATGCTACTAACCGTTGATAAGTTTAACCAATAGAGTTACAGAAAGCTGCTGCTTTCCTGCCTCCTTTATCAAACGTCAGCATCTGAGCCAGCATGGATGAAGACAGCTAGGATGGATTTAAAGCACTTTGCAGAACATTTTAGAATGTTGGGTTTTATTGTTGGCATTCTTATAAATATGCTGGTGTGATATCTTAGTATACATTGATTAGTTTTTGGTGTACGTCCATTTTGAAGTTATAACGCCCCTGGAAAAAACTCAACCAGCCACCACTGGTGCGGACTGAGCTTAATCAGAACCATGCATCAATTAGCTAACCTGATCTTAATTCTTGATGTCTCCCCTTGATGCAGTAAAAGCAGCGGCCATCACTGCTCTGACAGCCTGGTGCTAATGGCTCACTGGTTTACTGGCGGTTCCAGGCCTCCATCATTGACCCCACAGCGAGTGGCTCTGAAAAAGCAGCAACTTCTGGCTCCATTAGGTCTCCCTTTGAAGCAGACAAAGGACGACTTCCCTGACCCTGGGAGAATTGGATGCTTGATTCCTACAAATTGATGTTTGGCTTTCTGTGTGTTTTACCTTCCTTACCAACACTCTGCACTTTGATCATCCTTCAAAGCGCAGAAGCTGCACAGAGACATGAGTCAAAGCTTTTACACAGCCTCTGGGATTAGGATCGACTCAGAGCAGACTGCTGCTGAGCCTACCTGTTCTCTGCAGGAGGGTTAAACTGATCACAGAGCACAGCCATGGGGGGCAGACATGCTTTACACTGACTGACTGGGATCTAACTGGGAACTCTGTTGTTTCAAGCAGCTATTTGAACTGTAGACTTCCACTGTTTAATAATCTATAAAGTGAACTCCTCTTCTCCTCTGTACTGAGAAATCTTCATCTAAGTTTCGACCTTCATCTCACAGCTAAAACTCACATCAAACATCTCCTTTCATGTCAATACTAAGCTAAACTCTGTCCCTTAGTCATGCTTTTATTCTGACTACCACACGCCTTTCAGAGAACTCCATCCAAAAACTTTAGTTCATGCAGAATCTCAAATCTCTCGCCTGTGGAGCTGGTTGATAGTTGCCTTTTGTATCTATGCTTCTTTTTCTATGTCTGCTTCTGTCTCCTTGAACCCCAGTATGGTATGTGGGGGTCTGAGCGGCTCCCACATGGAAATAATCTTTGAAGGGAGGATGGTAATCTGGATGAACTGACTGCACAGACAATGTTTTCAGGAGGAAACGACTTTTTACCCGCTGATCACAGCTAATATAGCAAAGCTGCTCTCTGGCATTGAACACAGGAGCAGCAGAAGCATCTGGATTCACTTTCCTGGACGTCTGACCTTAATGTGGATCAGAGACGAAGCAGCAGAAGCTTCTTAGCTGCTGAAAGTTCCTGCAGTCTGAATGTAGCATCAGTCTAGAAACCAAAGAATATTCTAGTTTTATTTAACTACTACTGCACCAAGGGCATGACTCACATGATTTCATTGTCACAGATGGAGTGCTGTATTTCAGGTCCAGATTTCCTTCTTTATTATGGAAACCTCCATCTTTCTTTTAGGAAGAAGGTATTTAAAAAAGAAAGATATGTTTTGATATATGTATCCAGCAGGCCTGTCTGCCACTAGCACAGGGCTGGAAATCACTTTGATTTCTCCTTTGCAATGGAAATTCATCTGACTCCCAACTTCAAGTCACACAGTAAAGGCATTCAGCGGGTAAATAGGAGCTATCATCAAATCAGTGTTTTCTTTATCCCCTCTGGATTTCTAAAGGAGTATGGAAATGTTGATGACAAATCCTCTTTCTTTGTGCAGAGCTAAGGAAGATCTACTGTTCTGCAGGTGGATGGGGAGGGGGCAGGGGGGGACGGGGGGGCAAAGGATTAGCAGTTCAGAAAGTCGGCTTCAAAAGCCAGGCAGTGCCATTGTCAGAGAGTAATTTCATTTCATGAATAAGTGCTTGACTGCTTACAGTGATGGCCTCATCTTCCCACCTGCTTTGGCTCCCAGTCACTAAAGCACAGAAACCTGCTTCCTAAAGAGCAGAAAGCAGTGGAACCAAAGAAAGGCCTGAAGGTGGTTCACAGTTTGGAGAAGAAGAGGTTTGTAGGTGGAGGTCACCACAGCTTTACTGCAGAGAAGTCAGATGATGGATGGATAGATGGATGGATGGATGGATGGATGGATGGATGGATGGATGGATGGATGGATGGATGGATGGATGGATGGATGGATGGATGGATGGATGGATGATGGATGGATGATGGATGGATGGATGGATGGATGGATGGATGGATGGATGGATGGATGGATGGATGGATGGATGGATGATGGATGGATAGATGGATGGATGGATGGATGATGGATGGATAGATGGATGGATGGATGGATGGATGATGGATATGGATGGATGGATGGATGGATGATGGATGGATGGATGGATGGATGATGGATGGATGGATGGATGGATGGATGGATGGATGGATGGATGGCTGGCTGGATGGACGGATGATGGATGGATGGATGGATGGATGGATGGATGATGGATAGATGGATGGATGGATGGATGGATGGATGGATGATGGATGATGGATGGATAGATGGATGGATGGATGGATGATGGATGGATAGATGGATGGATGGATGGATGGATGGATGATGGATGGATGGATGATGGATGGATGATGGATGGATGGATGGATGGATGGATGGATGGATGGATGGATGATGGATGGATGATGGATGGATGGATGGATGGATGATGGATGGATAGATGGATGGATGGATGATGGATGGATGGATGATAGATGGATGATGGATGGATGGATGGATGAATGGATGGATGATGGATGATGGATGGATAGATGGATGGATGGATGGATGGATTTTAATGTATGTTTTTTAAATATTTTTTTCTGTTACTTTTAGGTGATGTGACTGACATAATGTCATCTCATTATACTAGACTGGAAAGATGATTCAGGCTGCTTTTAATCCAGTTGAATTCATTTACAATTTTTGTATGAAGAAAATTATGATTTATTTACATTTCCCATAAAAATAGAAGCATTTAGTCATTGGCACTCCCCATTCAGACCAGGGGAAATGTCACCTGGTTATGTAACCTGGTTAGGTCACCTTGTTAGGTAACCTGAATAGGTCACCTGGTTTGGTCAGCTAGTAAGGACACCTGGTTAGGTGACCTGCCTAGGTAACTTGATTCGGAGAGACGGCATCCATCCCACTTTGGATGGTGCAGCTCTTCTTTCTAGGAATCTGGCCACATTTATTAGTCCTCCAAAACCCTGACCCCCCAGGGTGCAGACCAGGAAGCAGAGTTGTAGTTTAACACACATCTCTGCAGCTTCTCTACTGTTACCCACTCTTTACTCCATCCAGACAGTGTCTTGCCCACGACCAAAATCTAATAAATTAGCAAATATTCCCAAAGGAGTAAATCATGATAATCTAATAAAAATAAAAATAACTCCAATTGGGGAAAAAGTTAAAATGATTAAATGCGGTCTGTTTAACATAAGATTTCTTTCCTCTAAAAGTCTGCTAGTTAATGACTTGATTTGTGATAATCACATTGACTTGTGTTGCCTTACAGAAACCTGGCTGCAGCAAGAGGATTATGTGAGCATAAATGAGGAAACTCCTTCAAGATATTTAAATTTTCACATCCCCAGAAGTTCTGGGCGAGGAGGAGGAGTAGCAACAATCTTCCAGTCTGACTTACTGATTACTCCCAAAACAATTAATACCTACAACTCTTTGATCATTTAACCCTTAATTTCCCTCATCCAAATTTCAAAGCAAGAAAACTTCTTTTTGTAACTTTGTATCGTCCTCCAGGTCCTTACTCTGAATTTTTAGATGAGTTTTCAGAGTTCTTTTTTGATTTGGTATTAAATACTGACAGGGTCATCATAGTGGGAGATTTTAACATCCATCCTGACATTGAAGGCGATAGCTTAAGAGCAGCCTTTAATGCTATCTTAGACACTATTGGCTTTGTTCAAAATGTGAATAGTCCCACACATTCTCATCTTCATACTTTGGATCTTGTGCTGACATACGGCATAGAATGTGAAGAAATAACAGTATTTCCTCTCAACCCTGTCCTCTCTGACCACTTTCTAATAACCTTCAGGATTACTTTAACAGAGTTCTCCTCCCCCAAAAGAAGGTTCAATTTTAGTAGATCTTTATCAGATAGTGCAGTTATACATTTTAAAGAATCTGCTTCACTTTCTCTCTGCTCTGTGTCACTGAGCAGTGCTGCAGAGTGCAAAAGCATAGCTTATTCCCCTTCACAGGTTGATGATTTTGTTGATGGGGTTGCTAGTTCTCTGCGTACTGCCTTAGACAACGCAGCTCCTTTGAAAATGAAAACCGTTAAAAATAGAAAGCTTGCTCCTTGGTTTAATGCAGAGCTGCGGACTTTGAAGCAAAATGCTAGGAAACTGGAGAGAAAATATCGCTCCACAGGCCTGCGAGAGTCCTTCCTAGTCTGGAAAAATGGTTTACTGCTGTATAAGAGGAGCCTTTGTAAAGCAAGAGCAGCATACTTCTCCTCATTAATAGAGGAGAATAAGAATAATCCTAGATTTCTTTTTAATACAGTTGCCAAACTCACCCAGAGCCATAGCTCTGTTGAACCGTCCATTCCACCTGCTCTTAGCAGCAATGATTTTATGGGATTCTTTATAAATAAGATTGATCTTATTAAAAATAAGATCATTAGCACTCCTCTATCCGCGATTGTACCTGAGGTAGTCATGGAATCTGAACCGGGTTTAGACTGCTTTGATCCAGTTGAACTTTCTGAATTAGCAAAATTATTGTCTTCATCTAAGCCTTCAACTTGGATGTTAGATCCAGTTCCAACCAGGTTATTTAAGGAGGTATTCCCTTTGATCTCCTCCTCCATTTTAGATGTGATTAATCTATCTCTGTTACAGGGATATGTACCTAAAGCTTTTAATGTTGCTGTAATTAAACCTCTGCTTAAGAAACCGTCTCTTGACCCAGATGACTTGGTCAATTATAGACCTATATCCAATCTTCCTTTCTTATCCAAAATTCTTGAGAAAGTAGTTTCCAAACAAGTTTGCGATCACTTCCACCATAATGAACTTTTTGAAGAGTTTCAGTCTGGCTTTAGAGCTCATCATAGCACTGAAACAGCTCTGGTGAAAGTCACTAATGATATTCTCATGGCCTCAGATAATGGACTTGTATCTGTGCTCGTCCTGTTGGATCTCAGTGCTGCATCTGATACAGTTGACCATAATATTCTTTTAGAAAGACTTGAATATTTTGTTGGAATTAAAGGAACAGCACTAGACTGGTTTAAATCTGATCTATCTGATCGAATTCAGTTTGTTCATGTTAATGATAGATCTTCAACACGCTCAAAGGTTACCTGTGGAGTACCACAGGGATCAGTGCTAGGACCAATTCTCTTTACTTTATACATGCTCCCAATTGGTAGAGTTATTAGACAGCATGGGATTAATTTCCACTGTTATGCTGATGATACCCAGCTATATCTGTCTATAATCCAGATGAAGCTAACCCATTACATAGATTACAGGCATGTCTGAAGACAGAAAAACCTGGATGACTCTTAACTTTCTCCTTCTGAATGCAGACAAAACAGAAGTTATAGTCTTTGGACCAGAGTCTTTGAAAAAGAAGCTGATTAGCCAGTCATTTCATTTGGATGGGATTAAACTGATTTCAGATAATAAAGTAAAAAATCTTGGTGTTGTTTTTGATCAGGACCTGTCATTTAAATCCCAGATCAAAGAGGTTTCTAGAATATCCTTCTTTCATCTGAGGAATATTGCAAAAATTAGAAATCTCCTGTCCAGGGGTGATGCTGAGAAACTAGTCCATGCATTTGTTACTTCAAGGCTGGACTATTGTAATTCTTTGCTATCAGGAAGTCCACAAACTGTGGTTAAAAGCCTTCAGCTGATCCAAAATGCTGCAGCCAGAGTTCTGATGAAAATTAAAAAGAGAGGGCTGGGGGTACGCACATGAGAAGGTAGACGTGTTTTCAGTGCGCTCCTCCGATAAATCGAGTCTTTACTTTACAAAATACTTTGACACCATAAACACCTAGCGGAAAACACAATTTATTCGCTTGGTCGGCGACTATATGTGGAAATGGGTCCAAAAAAGCAAGGGACAATGAAAAAATCTACTGAAGAGAAAGAGCAGGACGGCGACATGCTAAATGAGCTAACTGCTAACGCCTCAGCAGACACCGAGGCTGTCCTCTCCGCTATCGGAGAAATGAGTCGCAAAATGGACGAACGTTTTAACTCAATACAAACTGCTTTGGAAGAGAACCAAACTACCCTGAGAGAACATGGAGAACGCCTGTGCGCCTTGGAAAGTGCTTCCAGCGAACATGACTGCAGGTTGGCAAAAGTGGAGCAACTAGTGTTGAGGCTGGAGGAAGCTAATAAGGCCTTGCATGAGAAAGTTATCGACTTAGAGGCCCGCTCCAGACGTCAGAACATAAAGCTTGTGAATCTGCCGGAGAATGTCGAATCTGGGAAACCAACTGAAGTTGTCTCGAGATTGCTGTCGTTACTTTTCGGACACGAACACTTCCCACAGCCTGTTGAAGTGGATCGGGCGCATAGGCTAGGAAGCCGGCCATTGGATGCTAAAAGGCCCCGTATTATGATAGCAAGGATTCACAACTACCGAGTCAAGGAACGCATCATGCAACTAGCCGCTAAACACTCTCCACTGATGTATCAGGGCCAACGTATCCACATTTTCCCTGACTTCCCAGCAGAGATTGTGAAACGTCGACAACTCTACGGGGACGCGAGGAAAAAGATTAAAGATGCGGGCCACAGAACGGGGTTCATCTATCCAGCTCGGCTACGCGTTACCCATGGCAACGTAATACACACGTTCAACTCCCCTGAAGAAGCCAACGCTTTCGTGAGAGGCATCATGACTGAAGAGAATAACTGAAGAGAGCTCCGAAGTAGAACAATACTAATTCAGGTTTACACCTTAACTGTGCTATTCACTTTACATCTGCATAAGCACGTTGGAAAGGGATCTCAGGTAATGTTAGATGTAGATTAAGCACTTTTTTTTTTTTTTTTACATAAAGATGTTTAAGTTTGAAGAAAAGTTATATACCTATTTCGGTTTCAAGCTTTTTGTGTGCCTTTTTTTCTTTGTTTAATAGTGTTTTGATATTACAATTTATATAAATATGTCGGAGGAATGCAACTTTAGAATAGTTTTTGTGATTCTAACAGCTAAATGGTATAATTGCCACATACACTGTTAGAGGTTACCCCCTTAGATAGATGTTAGGTTGGGTTTGTTTCCTCTACTTTGTTTGGGAAAGTAGGGTAGAAGGGAGGATAGGTTTTTATGTGTGTCTTTTTCAGTTTTTTGTTTGTTATCTGTATTTTTATGGAGTACTAAATTTGTCCGCTCTGCAGAAAACGACCCCTAAAGTTTTTGATGACAAGGGATAACAAGAATGATGAGGGGTTCAAAATGGTTAGCTGGAATATCAGAGGTATGGGTAACCATGTTAAGAGAGCTAAAGTTTTTACACATTTAAAATCTCTTAAGTCTGATATTTCGTTTTTACAGGAAACTCATATCAGGCCTCGTGATCAGACACGTTTGAAATGTAATTGGGCAGGACAGGTATATCAATCAACTTTTTCAAGCAAAGCACGAGGAGTAGCCATAATAATAATAAAAAATATCCCCTTTCATCACATAAACACAATAAATGATCCTAATGGTAGGTTTTTGATTGTTATTGGTGAGTTGTATTCTCAACATGTCACTCTAGTAAATATATATGGTCCAAATGTAGATGATGCAGGATTTTTTCGTAAAACTTTTGATAATATACCAGATTTGATAAATACTAATTTAATCATTGCGGGGGACTATAATTTGGTTTTGGATTGGCATATGGACAGATCATCCAGAAGACAACCTGTACCATCAAATGCTTCAGTAACCTTGAATAACTTAATTTCATCTGTTAACCTAGTAGATATTTGGCGATTACAACATCCAAGAGAGAGAGACTACTCTTACTTTTCCAAATTGCATAATTCTTACTCGCGTATTGACTTTTTTCTGTTGGACTCCAAACTTTTACCAAATGTTATCGATAGTAAATATCATAATATTTTGATCTCAGATCATGCGCCCACGAGTATAAATTTAAATTTTAATATTCCAAAACAAAGCTCAACATGGAGATTACAACCATACTTGCTTAATGATATAAATTTTTGTAAATACTTGTCACAGAAAATAGATGATTTCCTAAATACTAATGACACTTTAGATACATCAGATTCGAATTTATGGGAAACATTTAAAGTAGTCATGAGGGGACACGTTATTTCATATGAGGCATCGCAAAAAAAAATTAGAAACTCGAGACTGAAGGAGATTAATGACAAGATATCGGAATTAGAAATACGGTATAAAAAAAATATGAATAGTTTTACACTGCAAGAAATTCTAACTCTTAAATATGAATACAATACCATTTTGACAAAGCAAGTAAGTTACCAAATTTCTCAGTTACGAGTGCGTTATTTTGAGCTTGAAGACAAGCCACAAACTCTCCTATCTCGACAACTAAGAGGCCAACAGAACAGTAGAGCAATACACAAAATTAGGTCCAATACAGGTGAAATTATTACTACTCCAAAATCTATAAACAAATGTTTCACAGAGTTTTACAAGGAATTATAGTGAAACAAAAGCACAGGGGAACATAGATTCCTGGCTAGAGGGAGTCCCCATCCCAATGCTTGAGAGTCCTACTCGAAAGGTCTTAAACCAACCACTGACCATGAAAGAGATCTCTGATTCTGTTAAATCATTCGCCTCTGGGAAAGCCCCAGGTCCTGATGGGTTTGGAGCTGAATTTTATAACAAGTTTGTTGGACAAATATCTCCACTCTTGCATAGGATGCTGCTTCACTCAATGGCTACAAAAACGCTTCCGCCCAGTTTATATGATGCAAACATTGCCCTTATACTCAAACCAGATGGAGACGACACAAACCCTGCATCATATCGCCCTATATCTATGTTGAATCGAGACTGTAAGATTTTTACAAAAATTCTGGCCAACAGACTAAATTCTTGTATTGAATCAATTATACACAAAGATCAAACAGGGTTTATCCCTAACAGACATTCTTTTTTTAATACAAGAAGAGTGCTAAACATCACATATCACAAATTTCCAGCAAGGTCAAAACAAACTATAGTATATTTAGATGCCGAAAAGGCGTTTGATCAAGTTGAATGGGGGTTTATGTTCAAGGTTCTTGAAAGATTAGGGTTGGGGGAACCCTTTATTTCCTGGGTACACTTAGTCTATATGTACCCGACTGCCTCAGTTGTCACCAATCAAGATAGATCTACTCAATTTTTATTGGAAAGAGGCACACGGCAGGGGTGCCCACTCTCGCCATTGTTATTTGCCCTTGCCATCGAACCCCTAGCCATCAGTATCCGAGAAAACCCAGATATTAAACCCATACTAATTGGAGGAGTTGATCATAAAATATCGTTACACGCTGATGATATTGCCATTTTCTTATCGGATCCTGAGCTCTCAATCCATACACTATTGGATGTAATAAATGGTTTTGGTGCCGTCTCTGGCTACACTATAAACTGGCAAAAGAGTGATCTCATGATTCTCTCAGCAGATTTAGATCCCGCGTTTCTATCCTCAATTCAGTTCAACATTTCAGATAAAGTTAAATATCTAGGTATCAGAATAACAAAAAATCCAAATTCTCTTTTTAAGTATAATTTTACTGCTAGACTAAACTCCTTAAAAGAGAATATAGAAAAATGGAGAATACTGCCTCTGTCACTTATTGGTCGGATTAATACAATTAAAATGGTTTCCCTCCCAAGATTTACTTATTTATTTCAGAACATTCCAAATATATCTCCCTAAAAAATTCTTCAAGCTGATTGATTCGGTTATCCTGCCATTTATCTGGGGCTACAAATCACATAGAATATCAAAAACACATCTTCAACAGCCAAAGAAGTGTGGTGGTTTGGGCCTACAATGTTTCCTACATTATTACTGGGCTGCCAATGCCAGAGTGTTGATATACTGGCAGATGACTCCAGATTTAGCTACTTCAGAAAATGTCCCATCTTGGCTAACAATAGAACATAGCTCAGTTTCAAAATCATCTCTTCAGGCACTTCTCTACACGAGGAGAGCATTTTATCATACAGCAATGTGAGAAAATTTGGAGGTTTCTTCCTGTTAAAAGGGAGATTTTCCTCTCCACTGTCACTACAAGCATGCTTAGTGTGAGGGATTGCTGAAGAGTCAATGAGTCGATGCACGCAACTGGTTTTCCTTAGAGAACTTTGTATCAATTTGACTTCATGATCTGGTTGAACTGTAAAGTGCCTTGAGATGACATGTGTTGTGAATTTTGGCGCTATATAAGTAAACTGAATTGAATTGAATTGAATCTTAAAGTATCAGAAATATAAATTCCCAGCTGGCTGGGAATTGAAACAATCATAAAATCACAACATTTGATGGGCCCATTGAATATAACACAGATTAAATCATGTTTAAAAAGCATGCTGTAGTTTGGCTCTGCAAGAAGGTTTTCCCTGAAATTAATAAATTGAGAAAGAGAATTTAACCCTTTAAGCTGTAGTTATCTAATAATTAAACTTTAAAATCACTGAAACAACAATAAAAGAGTGATGCACTGAAAATGTCACGGTGTAATCACCAGCTGCTCCATAAGTGAATGTCATGCTCAGCTTTAAAAACAACCCCCTGCCTGCATTCATAACTTAAAATCATTCTACTTATCATATTTACTGTAATTACTACACGTAAAAAAAAACAGTGTGTCTCAGTTTTGAACTGAGTTTCCTTCCTGTGAGTCTATTTCTACATGGTCCTTCCCTACTTCACTGCTTTTCTGGGTTTAACTGGACCTCCTGCTTCAAAACAGCAACATGGCCCAAAATTTTCAAGTCATTCAACACTGGCTGCTTAAAGGAAAACTCTGCTCATATTCAGAATCCAAACTTCTGAAAGTTCTTTAAATGTGAAATGATTCCATCCTGTTCAATAAATAAGTGTTTTTAATTAATAGTCATTTTTATGTGAATGTGCTTTACTGGAGGCATCCATGTTTGTCAAAGAACACTACTGCCACCTACTGGTTTGTGACGTCACGGTGCGGTATCGGCTGTTGATCAAGTCCCAGTGCTGTATCTGGTGTTTGTCACAACGCGCTATTATCCAAGTCATCTTGAAAACATTCTTCTTCCAAATGTTGGCCACATATTACGGGTTTTTTCTCTGGCCAGAAGTTCGATGGCAAATCCTCCCTCTTCAAGTTGGCGATCCAACGACCAACCCGTCCGTGGAGGATCAGGAATCAGAAAGGTGGAATAACTCTTTTTTTCACTTTTACCCGATGTATTCCAGCATCCAGCTGCCATTCACGTGGGCATTGTCAGTTTCACTATAGCTCTGGTGAATTTCAATGGTGAAGTCCTCTGGAAATCTTCAATAATTGTTGTTGATTGCAGCTGTGTCTAGTAGTTCCCATTGATTTAGCTTGTAAAGCGGGGAGAATGGCGCTAGGCTTACCGCACCGTGATGTCACTGCTGGAAGATGGCAAAAATGGCAAAAATGGCCGTTCCCAGACTCAGTGATTGCTACGCAAAATATATATGTATTTTTTTGCTGATTAACACTAAATTGATGAAATCACTGCAAACATATTGTTAGGATTCCAGGTTGTGTGGGTTGTTTTTTGTGTTTTTCTTCTCTCCACCACCAGATGGTGCCCTGTTCTCATTGGGCCTCCTCGCACACCTGCTGCTTGTTGGGTCTTTACCAGAGGAGTTTTTGAGCAGCGGACTGTCACTACCTTGATGCCAGAGTGTACTCTAGCCAAAACTGAGAAAGGTAGAGTCTAACCTTAGTCTTGTCTCTCCCAGTCTAAATTGCTTTGTCTTTGTTCTTCAGCAGGAAGCCTTCCTTTATCACTAGATAAGCCTGGACCTTCTACCCACCTGGGAAGAATTAACTGAGTCACACTGAGCAAGGGGAAACCTCCATATGAGCCGTTCAAGTCCACTTCCGAAAAACCAAGTGACAGTCCGCTCCTTTACTCCTCTGTGCCCAACGTTAGTCTGCCGGTCCACTCTCCAACGAGTTCATTCTTCTCTGGATTTAACTCCACAAACTGGATCCAAGGGATGCAACCAGATTCCACAGACCTGTTAGAGACTGTGGAGGTGATGGTGGACACCTTCTCCCCTCTCCTCCCCATCCATCCATCCATCCATCATCCATCCATCCATCATCCATCCATCCATCCATCCATCATCCATCCATCCATCATCCATCCATCCATCCATCCATCATCCATCCATCCATCCATCATCCATCATCCATCATCCATCCATCCATCCATCCATCCATCATCCATCCATCCATCATCCATCCATCCATCCATCATCCATCCATCCATCCATCCATCATCCATCCATCCATCATCCATCCATCCATCCATCCATCCATCATCCATCCATCCATCATCCATCCATCCATCCATCCATCCATCCATCCATCATCCATCATCCATCCATCCATCCATCCATCATCCATCCATCCATCATCCATCCATCCATCCATCATCCATCCATCATCCATCCATCCATCCATCATCCATCCATCCATCCATCATCCATCCATCATCCATCCATCATCCATCCATCCATCATCCATCCATCCATCCATCCATCCATCATCCATCCATCCATCCATCCATCCATCCATCATCCATCCATCCATCCATCATCCATCCATCCATCCATCCATCCATCCATCCATCCATCCATCATCCATCCATCCATCCGTCCATCATCCATCCATCCATCCATCCATCATCCATCCATCCATCCATCCATCCATCCATCCATCCATACATCCATCCATCCATCCATCCATCCATACATCCATCCATCCATCCATCCATCCATACATCCATCCATCCATCCATCCATCATCCATCCATCCATCCATCCATCCATCCATACATCCATCCATCCATCCATCCATCCATCCATCATCCATCCATCCATCCATCCATCCATCCATACATCCATCCATCCATCCATCATCCATCCATCCATCCATGCTTCCCTGTGACACATCTGGTTTCTGGGAGATTCTGGATGGATGGCATGTGTTTATGGGCCGCTGTATTTATGTGTCAATTAGATAAATCCCGACAAACAAACCCCCCAAACCCCCCCCCCCCCCCCCCCCCACACACACACACACACAAACACAGACACCCCCCCCCCCACCTCCTGCCCTTTCAGCACACAAAACAAAACAACACAACAGCTACCCCTGCGGATGTGATAAAAATATATATTCAGCATATAGTGCTGTTGCCGTGGTCTGCCATTTTGAAAGGGTTTCCACCAGAGGATGCTTATTTCCATCCCTCTGGATCCTCCTGCCTGCTTTTCATGGCCGTAAACAAAGGAATTATGTCTGTTTTTGTTGACTGCCTAGTTCTTTGCCCAGGGGTCTTTAATGCTACTTTCTTTGCCTTAAGCTGTTCATATTTGCACATAGGCAAGCATGAAGTTCAAAGAACACAGATGTCAGACCTGAATTACTTCTGAGGGATTAAACATCCCCTTGATTAAAGTGTGCCTGACTGAATTTTAATTCTACACAGAGGAAAAAAATTACCCTAAATAGTCTTTGTGACTGTCAGCTGAATGCAGCTCTGCTTCTATTTCTAAATGGAGCTCAACATTCTTGCAATTCAAAACTCAATCATAGAAGACTTTCATTCCTCACACCTTCATACTGCTATTTTCTATCCCACCTGGAAGCCCTGAGAGAACCCAGAGCACCCCTGGACAGAGTGACAACCTGAAAAACATCAAGGATCCAAAATGTGTCCTCCTAGTTGGATAAGGGTTTATTTTTGACTCAGAGATCAATCTTTCTCATCATTAAGATGTGTCGTCTGCAGCCGTGTGAGCAGGAGGGAGGCAGTGATGCTGAGATGAGAAATGTGAGGAGACAGCAAACTGACATTTCAGCTTAAGGTTCAACTTGTGATCAAAATCAAACCCAGAGTCCAATTAAAAAGCAGGATTTTATTGGACTGGCAGAGAAACCGGATAATCTGTCAGAAACTGTCTGTTTGTAGAAGGATGTCTGCAAACATACGGCATGTGACAGCCTGATGCAGAGACGCTCACTCAGCTGACACATAGGGGCCCCGAGCTTCTGGAGTACTACCAAAATACTTTAGTGCTTCACAGTATTTTGATTTATAGATTAAGATAATTCATAAAATATATATATATATATTTCTACTTGTAATAAATTGAAACCATTTCAAATGAATGCCACTACTTTTATATTTAGTGATGATTTTCATATTGTGCCTTTTTTATTGTTCTATTGATTTATTTTTTACTATCTTACAATATTTTTTTAACTGTGACTGTTGTGTATTAATGAGTGATGATTAACTGATTAAAGTCTGTCTGTCTGTCTGTCTGTCCGTCTGTAATAATCCTTGGGTAAACGGTGGCTTTTAAACAATTATAAGTTGGTTCTATTTATTGGCCCTATATGGGCCATAAAATATCCTTTATAAAATAAGATCCCCTGCAGCCCCAACCAATAAATTATAATCCGACTGTAATGACCACAAAATGGAAGAAGAAGAATTCTGGTTCACTAACCTTCTCAGACTTTGGGGGCAAACTTTGACAGTTTATGAAGAAGTTGTCGCATTTGACGTCACTGGTGAATCTTCGAGGATTTCTGAATCTGTCCAAGTTGGTTTAGAGGAATCCTTCTTTGACAGTGACTCTGTTGATCCAGGGGAACACAGTGGATCAGATCCGTATGGGCAGGGACAGGACGAATGATCAAGAGGAAAAACTAGAGTACAGAATCTCGGTTCGGTCCAGAGTCAAAGCGACTAGATCCAAGATCCAGAGACAATCAAGGGCAGAATCTGAGGGAGATCAGAGAACAGATCAGACATCCATAAACACACAAAGACAGGTCTGATAGGGTTCAGGGAGGCTCAGAGAATCAGGAGGCAGAATCAGGCAGGCTGACAGACTGGTAACTGACTAAACTCACCAATGGCTCTTAGTAATCTGGCACTAGTGACTGGTCTGAGAGCTGGCTCTATAGCCAGGTGATCTGATGGAGGCTGATTAGGAACTGGGCAGTGCTGACAGATGTGTTGAATGATGAATCAATAAATCAAAAACAGCTGCTCACATTTAGCAAGTCTGACATCGTAGAATATGTTAGGAGCAACGTCTTAAAAAGCAGCAGAGACTGAATTTCAGCATCTAAGACGAAGCTAAGGGAGAACCACGAGAGATGAAAGGGTTTAAGCAGCTGCAGACCTTTCATCTTGCTGTTTCATTTGGTTTATGGAAGTAGGTTAGCTTTTAGCATTTGCCTAAATACCGGATAGAAGTGTTAATTTCAACATCTGTTGTCAACCCTTCGTTTGAACTGTACTGTGAAAAACATTCATTGAAGCAGATCCATTCAAGTTCCTGTAAAACCTCTAAGAGCATTTTTATCTTTGTGTGATTTGTTCATGTTCCAACGAGCTCCTTATGATGTCAGTAATGTTTGACTTGTTTGGTTTAAGTCAGGTGTTTGGAGCCAAGTCACTGACAGACATTTCTGTTTAATCTTCTGCCAAAGTTTTCAGATTGTCCTGCTTTTATCTCCCTTTGTTCTCAGACTGGAATCAAGCGCTGTTGCATTTTTGGAAGAATAAAATCATATCTCTCCTTTTTTCCACAATGAGTGAATTTAATAGAGGATTTTTCTCACCATCATTTTCAACCATATTTTTATTATATCTACTCAATTAAAGCCTTTCATTACCTTCATGGATCTCTAATGATTTGGATATTTAAAGATATACCCACAGTCTGTTATGTGACAGACGTCCTGTTTTCACCTAAACCTATAATTTTCTACTGGACGCCATCCACAGGAGCATTACTCACATCTGACCTGCTGATCTACTGATAATCTCATCCTCTATCCCTATCTAACTGTCAAACATCTGCCCATCATTTCAGTGGGGGTGCAGTAAACAATATTGTAAAAGACATGAATCCACATCACATTTCATACCCTTTTGTTTGCTTATATAGTGACAGTTTATAATGGCTCTCGTCAAAAGCTCAGGTAAATCAACGTTAATAAAAAATAGGGCTGGACGATATAGAAAAAAAGCTTATCGATAAAAAAAAAAATGCATATTGATCGATATCAATAATTATTGAAAAGATTTGAAACCATATTTTATGTGCAGCTCTCCCTGGACTTTTTATGATATTGCTAAATGATTTAATTTAAATAAAGAACACAAACACAGACTTCCATTTAAATATTTATTTAACCAACTTTTTTAACCATAACAGAATTGTTTTAAAGAAAAATAACTTAAAAGACCTGAGTTATGTTATTAAATACTGACTAAGAATAAACTAAAGTGACCAGAAAAGTGACAAAAATAAATATAACAAATAAATAAATAGAATACCCTATTTGGGTGGGAATAGTCCACCACCAGCTTGTGGTAATTAAAAGATTGTAGGACTAGGCTACCAAGTAAACTCCACTCAACAAAAACAAAAACCCAAATCAACTCGTCCTTTATTCTAGCATTTCTTTCGGGTATTTTTTCTCACCCCTATTCTTCTAGAGGTGCTGCTGGCACCTCGTTATTGTTCAGCTTAGTTTCCTGCTTTAACCTGAGTTATTACTTTGAAGTTGCTGGCCCCTCTGTCATGATTGGGTTTAAGGACTTAGCCCACATGCAGAACACAACAGAGTCTGAAGGAAAGTTTAACAAGGTTTATTGAAAGATGTACAATGATATAATACTGGATCTGGTTCTGGTACTGGTCCGGGACTGGTCTCAGAGTTTCTGGAGAGATGAGAGTTTGGTTAGCCAGGCTGATGATGGATTGATAGAGAGAAGAATCAAGATGTACCTTGAGGAGATTGTAACAGAGCCGTGAGGTGAGATACCGTAGGTCCAGAGTCAATGATGTGGCAGAGAGTTGAAGCAGAAGCAGCGTCTAGTTCCGAGCTAGAAGGTTTCTGGCTTGGGTTTGTTCCTTGCTCTATCCAAGAGCTGAAGAAGGAATCCAAACTGAGATCTTCAGATTTGGCTTTCATGTGCAGGCAGGCAGGTTTCTAGGTGGAGCTCATCCAGAGCTTCAGGGTTTCCTGTGAGCACAAAAGACAAAGGCGATTAGAAGACTAGTTCCTCTCTAGAGTCTACATGTAAAGTTCAGACGTTCTGAGGCTCAGGTTCGCTAACCAAACTAGGTCAACACTCCGGCGTCAAAGGAAGGTCTGGCAGCTGCTTAAGTAGTGTGGACCTCTGATGAGCTGATGATCTCCAGGTGTGTAGAGGAATCAGCTCAGGAGGCCCACAGCGCTCTCTGCTGGAGATCAAGTGGCAGATCTCTGGATCCTGACAGTACCCCCCTCTCAACGACCGCCTCTTGGCGGTCCAGAAGACGTGGAAGGGAGAGACCTCTCGAAATCCTCGATGAGGGTAGGGTCGAGGATATAGGAGCCGGGAACCCAGGTGCGGTCCTCCGGACTGTAGCCCTCCCAATCGACGAGGTACTGCCAACCGCGACCTCGCCGACGGGAGTCCACGATCCGGCGGACTGTGTAAGCCGGATGGCAGTCGATGTCCAGGGCGGGTGGAGGGGAGTCGGAAGGTGGGCAAAGTGGGCTGGTGATGACAGGTTTAATTTGAGACACATGGAAGGTGGGATGTATTCGTAGCATGGGAGGTAACTGAAGACGAACAGCGGAGGGGTTGATGATCCGGGTTATCTTGAATGGTACGATGAAACGTGGAGACAGTTTACGGGACATGGATTTTAACCGTATGTCTCTAGTGGAGAGCCATACCTCTTGGCCTGGAGCGTACTCGGGGGCTGGGCGTCTAAGTTGTCTGAATACCTTTTGTTATTGGCGGAGGTGTGATTGAGGGCGGTGATGGTTTCCTTCCAGGTGCGATGACAGCGACGGATGTGTTGGTGGATGGACCTGACTGCAATCTCTCTCCCGTCTGCGGGGAAGAGTGGAGGCTGGTAACCCAAGGAGACCTGAAATGGAGACAGACCAGTGGAAGCGGATTTGTGAGAATTAAGGGCGTACTCAGTCCAGGGAAGATACTGACTCCAGTCAGTGGGATTGTTGCAGGAGAGGCAGCGGAGAGTGGACTCGAGTTGTTGGTTCATCCTCTCTGTCTGCCCATTAGTCTGCGGGTGGTAACCAGAAGTGAGAGATACTTTACAGTCGAGTGCAGAACAGAAGGCTTTCCAAACTTGAGAGATGAATTGTGGGCCACGATCTGAGAGGATTTCCTGGGGTATACCATGGAGACGGAAGACGTGTTTAACCACGAGTTGGGCTGTCTGGAATGCTGTGGGTAACTTTCTGAGGGGAATCAAATGGCAGGTTTTGGAAAAACTGTCAACGATGGTGAGAATGGTGGACATACCTTTAGAAACTGGGAGACCGGTAACGAAATCCACAGCAATGTGGGACCATGGATGGGTCGGAACTGGTAGAGGGTGTAACAGACCAGAGGGTGGTTCATGGGAGGTCTTGTTTCTTGCACAGACGGGACAGGCCAGCACGTACTCCTTCACATCTTTATGAAGGGACGGCCACCAAAACCGACGTGTGACGAGAGCAATGGTACGACTGACACCAGGATGGGCTGAGAACTTGGACATGTGTAACCACTGGATGAGACGGGATCTGACTGCAGAAGGAACATATGTCTTGTTAGGTGGACCGTTACCTGGGTCGGGTTCAGAGGCCAGGGCTGAGTTGATGAGATCAGAGATCTCCCAGGTAACGGCTCCAACCGTACATGAGGATGGGAGAACGGGTTTGGGTGTTTCAGGTCGATCAGGGGAGTACACACGAGAGAGAGAGTCAGGCTTGATATTCTTGGAACCGGGTCTGTAAGAGATGATGAGATTGAATCTAGAGAAAAACAGAGACCATCTGGAGTGACGAGGATTGGATCTTTTAGCTGATTGGAGGTATGTCAGGTTCTTATGATCAACAGAGCGAGTTTTATGGCAAGTAGTTCTCTGTCCCCGACGTTATAATTCTGTTCAGCGGGTTAGAGCCTGCGAGAAAAAAATGCACAGGGGTGAGTTTTGTGGTCAGTATCGGACTGCTGAGACAAAACAGCTCCTACACCGGAATCAGATGCATCCACCTCAAGGATGAACTGCTTCATAGGATCAGGCTGGACCAAGATGGGGGCACTGGAAAAGAGTTTCTTGAGTTTATTAAAGGCAGAATCAACCTCAGGTGTCCATTGGAAGGTTTTCTTAACAGAAGTCAGAGTGGTAAGTGGTAGAGCAGTTTGGCTGTAATTTCTGATGAAACGCCTGTAGAAATTAGCAAAACCAAGGAACCTTTGAAGCTGCTTACGGTTTTCGGGGATTGGCCAATCCAGGACTGCCTTTATTTTCTCCTCAGATGGCTTCACCTGCCCGCCTTCAAGCACAAACCCAAGGAATGTAACGGATGGTTGATGGAATTCACATTTCTCCGCCTTGATGAAGAGCTTGTTCTCAAGCAACCTCTGAAGGACCAGACGAACGTGTTTCTTGTGGTCAGAGAGGTTCCTAGAATAGATCAGAACGTCATCGATGTATACGAACACAAAAACGTTTAGAAAATCTCTGAGGACATCATTGACTAGAGCTTGAAAAAAGGCAGGGGCGTTAGTTAGCCCAAAAGGCATGACAGAATATTCAAACTGGCCGATTGGTGTCTTAAAGGCAGTCTTCCATTCATCTCCTTCCCTTATTCTAAGAAGATGATAGGTGTTTCTTAAATCAAGCTTGGTGAACACAGTAGCTCCTTGCACTGGGTCTAGAGCTGATGCCAGTAGAGGAAGTGGGTATTTATTTTTAATGGTTATCTGATTTAATCCCCTGTAATCAATACAGGGTCGAAGGGAACCATCCTTTTTACCCACAAAAAAAAAACAGCGCCGAGAGGGGATGAAGATGGTCTGATAATTCCAGCAGCTAAGGACTCATTAATATAATTCTTCATCGTTTCACGTTCTGTTTTGGAGATGTTAAATAGCCTGCTGCTGGGAAGAGGAGCTCCAGGTAATAAGTCTATGGCACAATCATAAGGTCTATGAGGAGGTAGAGACGTAGCACTGACCTTATTGAAGACTGGAGCCAGGTCATGATACTCAAGAGGAACAGTGGAAAGGTCAGGAGAGTCCAACTTCCCCCCTCCTCTAGGGGGCTGTCTAGTGGGAGCAGCAGAACGAAGACATGACTCGTGACAGGAAGTAGACCATGACTCAATGTGGCGGTCAACCCAATTAATATGGGGGTTGTGACGTATTAACCACTCGAATCCAAGCACCAGGGGAGAACAAGCAGAGAGAAAAACAAAAAAAGTCAGAGTCTCACGATGATTACCAGAAATGAGGAGCTCCAAAGGTTGAGTCTGAAGAGTGACTTGTGCAGCCGTTTCCCATCGATAGCCGCAACCCTGAGGGGCTTCTGCAACGGAACAGTCTCAATCCCCAATTGCTGAACCAGATTCGAATCAATGAGATTCATTTTGCATCCTGAATCGATAAAGGCCGACAAGGTCAGAGACTGGTTGGAGACAAACAGAGTTGCTGGTAATAGTAGGTGAGGAGATTTATCAGTTTTTAGATGGTCCTTCAGACTCCTCACATCCTCTGATGGACCCCGGCTTTTGATTTTGCCGGGCAGGAGGCAATAAAGTGTCCAGGCTCCCCACAGTAGAGACACAAGTTCCCCTTGAATCTCCGTTGCCTTTCCTCAGGAGAAAGTCTTGTATGACCAATCTGCATGGGTTCACATTCCGCTCCTTCTGTGGATGGGGAGAAGAAATGAGAGACTTGAGCTGAAGCTGGAGGCGATTAATTCTTAATCCCTGGTCTGGTACTGGACCCTGATGATCTGACAGAAACAGAAGAGCGGTTAGATGCAGGGGTGGAAGCAGACATTCCATGGTTCTTTTGTCTAGCTTTATCTCTAATCCGAAGTCTGTTATCCAATCTTATTGATAATCGGATTAAATCCTCCAAGCTAGAGGGCTCGTCAATTGTGGCGATTTCATCTTTAATGTTTTCCTTAAGAGCCTTGAAAAAAGCACTCTTTAGTGCACATTCGTTCCATCCTGAAGCTGCAGCTTTGACCCGGAAGTCAATGGAGAATTCTGCCACCGACAAATTTCCTTGCTTTAAATTAAGCAAGGCCCGGGAATCAATTGTTTGATCTGAATCCTGGTTGAAAACCTGAGAAAATTCATTCAAAAATTCAGAATATGTGCATGAAAAACTGGTTTCATCAGAAAATCTGGCTTCCGCCCATTCAAGAGCTCGGCCTGAGAGTTGAGAAAGAATGAAAGAGATCTACCTTCTATCGATAGAAAAACTGGCAGGAGACCCTTCAAAGAGTAAACGACATTGAAACAAAAAACCCTTACATTTTGACTGATTTCCGGAAAATCGTTCAGGTAAACTAGGACGGAGTTCAGGAAGTGACATCGTTACCTCTGACCGTTGAGGCGGAAGTGGTTCAGGAACAGGAAGTACAACTGGAGCGATGTTAGCAGTTTTCTCATAGCCAGCGTATCTTTGTATAACTTGATTCTGATGTTCAACAAAAGCATTTAACTCACGGAGGGTCTGGGCTTGCCCTTCGATCCGGGCTTCTTGAGCCGCAAGCCTCCTTCAGAGGTGTTCCGCTGGGTCTTGTTGATGGTCGGAGTGTTCTGTCATGATTGGGTTTAAGGACTTAGCCCACATGCAGAACACAACAGAGTCTGAAGGAAAGTTTAACAAGGTTTATTGAAAGATGTACAACGATATAATACTGGATCTGGTTCTGGTACTGGTCCGGGACTGGTCTCAGAGTTTCTGGAGAGATGAGAGTTTGGTTAGCCAGGCTGATGATGGATTGATAGAGAGAAGAATCAAGATGTACCTTGAGGAGATTGTAACAGAGCCGTGAGGTGAGATACCGTAGGTCCAGAGTCAATGATGTGGCAGAGAGTTGAAGCAGAAGCAGCGTCTATTTCCGAGCTAGAAGGTTTCTGGCTTGGGTTTGTTCCTTGCTCAATCCAAGAGCTGAAGAAGGAATCCAAACTGAGATCTTCAGGTTTGGCTTTTATGAGCAGGCAGGCAGGTTTCTAGGTGGAGCTCATCCAGAGCTTCAGGGTTTCCTGTGAGCACAAAAGACAAAGGCGATTAGAAGACTAGTTCCTCTCTAGAGTCTACTAGTAAAGTTCAGACGTTCTGAGGCTCAGGTTCGCTAACCAAACTAGGTCAACACTCCAGCGTCGAAGGAAGGTCTGGCAGCTGCTTAAGTAGTGTGGACCTCTGATGAGCTAATGATCTCCAGGTGTGTAGAGGAATCAGCTCAGGAGGCCCACAGCGCTCTCTGCTGGAGATCAGGTGGCAGATCTCTGGATCCTGACACCCTCAGCATTTTTCTCTCAATTGTGAGAACTACGTGGGAAACTGCCCAAAACTGAACATATATATATATTTATTTATTTTTTTCCCTCCCTGAAATTCCCGAAGATTCCTTGGAGGAGAGCCGCGGCGGGGCCTACACAGCTCGTACTCCTGCGGGTGTGAGCGGCTGAGATGATAAAAAAAAAGTCGGTTGTGTTATCAGACTTGGTTTTCACTGGTTCCCTACACATTTTACAGATGACTGCGGTTTGTTTTTTGTCCGACTTGCCATGACCGAAATACTGGCGAACTACAAAACCCTCCTTTGGAACAATTTCCTCCGGCTCTCCTTGCTGCGACATCTTCATGTGCTCTGTGTTGTGGTTTGAGAGGGCGGCGCTTTGTGACGGCGTGCCTGGGTCCGCGATTGCGATTGGTTGGGAGGAAGTAGTGACTAGCATAAACCTACATGCTAGGCTACAATGAGAAGGAAGGAAAACTGCGCCACACGTCTATCGATCGATATATATCGTTATTGAATTATCGCCCAGCCCTATTAAAAAATAACTTTTAATTAAATTCAATCATAAAACTAAATTCCAGATCAGCTGAAAGTATAACCATGAAGTCCTACCTGCTAAAGTTCGGTCTTTTATTATCAAAGCTCAGCCAGATGTACTTATCTTAATAGAAGGATCACATGCATAAAAAAGGACCAAGGTCCTTGTTCTAAACCTATTTTTACAGAAAAAAAGCTGAATAACAAAAAAATACGCTGATGAAGATTCTCAGTCATCCAGGTCATTGTTATTCCATAAAAGTTTAAAAACAATCCACTGGATTTGGTTTCCAAGGTTTGAAGACGTTTCTCCACCTCTCCAGGAAGCTTTCTTAATTCAAATGTCTGGAATCACATTGAGTTTGAGTCTTATATACGCAAGGCCTTGAATTGCTTGGAAACATGCAAATGGTAACCGACAAACAGGTCGTTTGGTTCCTGAAACCTGTCTATGATTGTTAAGAGTCGGTCGTTAAGGAGGTATTGTTCACCGGCTGAAGCGGGTAGGTCCCTCGTTCCTCTGTGATGGGGTGGGGGGTCTGGTGATATCTGGAAGGGATCACCTCTGTTACTGAATTGTAAGTTTTTGGAAGCTGGAATTTGAGTCCCCCCACCCACCTCTGTTTAAAGTTGTTTTTTCTCTCTTAACATAGAAACACAGTTAGAAACAGGAACTTAACTGATCCTTCATAGAAATTCAAATTCAATGTATTGGCAGAAATCTTATTGAAGACAACAAGAATGGGAGTGGAGCAGGAGCAGGAGTCATTCTGAATGGGAGCGGGATGGGAGTGGGAGTAATTTCACCAGGAGTGGGACGGGACAGGATTTAGATTTCTACTCTGGCCCGGGATCGGGACGGGACACCATTTTTTTCTGTGGGAGTGGGACGGGACAGGAGTGAAAATCCACTCCCGTGTCAGTCTCTAGTCTGGACTCCTATCGGAGACGTTTCAGTCAATCTCAAGGAACCAGTGAGGCTACAGGCCTCTGAACTATTAAAGCCATCCTGCCTGCTCGCCTGCCTGTCCAATTCAGTTCAATTCAATTCAGTTTATTTATATAGTGCCAAATTCAAAACTAGGGATGCACGATATTGGGATTTTGGCTGATATCCGATATGCCGATATTTTAAAACTCATGTAGCCGATAACCGATATCGATACCGATGTTAAAGCTGGACAAAAATAAGTAGTCATTGAAAATAGCAGTTTTGTTATCCATTTCTGACACTTTGAAAAATAATATACTCAAATATATTTTTATATGCTGATATCAAATTGTTTTTTAAAAACGCGGTATCGATCTATTTTACTTTCAGAATATCGTGAAATTTCATCGTTCTGTTACAAACTCTCGTGATATTTTGCAAATTCTTGTGAGATTTTGTCAGTAAAATAGATCGATACCGCGTCAATATATCAACATATAAAAATATGGCAAAATATTGTTAATTTTCGGGGGATTTCGTAGCATAACCATGACATATAGCAATATTTCATTAGTAAAAGAGATTGATATGGTGTTTCTAAATGGAAATATATCAGCATATGAAGATATTGGGATATTTTAATGTATCAATATTTTTCCCTCGTCTTTAGAAGTTTTTAAATCTGTAAAAAAGAAGTTTTTGAGGAAGAAGAAGAAGTAATTTTTATTTTATTTTTTTTAGACTTTAGAAACTCAGAAGTTGATCAAATATCGGGTTAAATATCGGTGGGGTGGCCGATGTCCGATATTCAGTTTTAAGGCCGATACCGATAGGGGGCCGATTATATCATGCATCCCTATTCAAAACACATGTCATCTCAAGGCACTTTACAGTTCAACCAGTCAAACTGATTCAAACCCAGAGTCCACCCTCTGACTCCACCATCAGACCTCACCCAGCAGACCTGCACCATTCCCCTGGACCTCTGGTCACCATCCTCCCAAGACAGACACCAAGCTGCCCTCTCTGTGAGTCACGAACCTCCCTCACTTTTCAAACCAGCACCGAACTGTTGCTCAACTTTTACCCAACCTCCTCCAGCAGTATCCTGAAAACCCTGCCAGAAAATAAGAATAGATTAGTCAAAATGTCTTAAACATCAGTCTGGAAAAATCCACCGTTCCAATTCTGAGGCAAAACAGTGAAAATGGTAAAAAAAAAAAAGATCTTCATTCCCCTTTGGAATAAAGAAGCAAATAAAACGACTTCTCAGGTTTATTAGGAGGTTTTTGTTTCAGACAGACTGGAAAGACATTAAAGAAAATAATAATCTTTTTTGTAATCCCTCATATTTAGAAGAAGAAAGTGTTTAGCAGCAGCTGAATAAAGGGTCTGCTGTCGACCCACCAGGTAAATGAAACTCCTCTAACACGGCCATTCCTGCTCCCTGCAGAAGGCAGAGTCTGTAAGTGTGGGTGAACCCGCAGCTCTCCGTCTTTGATGTTGTGAGTAACAGTAATATCTTTGTTTGGAACCAATTCCATTTCCTTTAAAAGCCTGACCCCAGCGCTTAGTGGCTGGGAGCTGGGCGCTAATGATGTGGCCTTGTGAGGAGAGACCTGATGGAAGAAAAGACCCGCAGAGCCCATTACTGCTGACCGTTGAACCACAGAGACCTTTAATATGCTGCTACCAACTATCTGAACAGCTTTGTCTCGCTGTCCAGCAGTTTGTGAGGAATGACATCACCCTGATTTGTAAAGCAGATCGATATGCAATGATATGGCTGAATTAAGTGGCAATCCATCATATGTTTGGACACGCAGACGACTCTCTTCCAGCTGGAATACTTTCTCTGCATCACTTGTTCTTTACCTCCATGTTGGTTTGATGTGTCAGATAGATTTATGACGGCAGCACATAAAGCACTTACTTTGACATTTAACATAAAACGCTGCATTTTATTTTAGACTTGAAGGCTTCTCTGCAGGAATATGCTGAAGCTAGTTTCGCCTTTCTCTAGGATTTTAGAGGCCTTTAAAAATGCCTGTAAAATATTCAACCCTTAAATAAAAACAATATCAACTCCTAAATGTTATGATTGTTCCCTTTTGGGACTCTGAGGCTGTTTTATGATTCACTGGAACACAAGTTTGTGTCCTGGCCAATAGTGTTAATTTCGTTAACGAAAACTAAACGCATAAAATAATGTTTTCTTGGACTAAAATAAAGACTAAAATGCTCTGACTTATAGTCGACTAAAACTAAATAAAGACTAAATAAAAATGGGATGATGTCGACTAAATGTGATAAAAACTAACAAGCGATGCTGAAACTGGACTAAAACTGAAACTTATTTTAAAAATGGCTGCTAAAATTAACACTACAGGCCAAGTAAGTTCTAGAGAAGAAACAGTAAAGTGTGGACAGCATAAATCTGGGTCAGTGGGAACAGAAGCGTACTGATGACATCACCACACGCAGCTTATCTGGAGCTGCATTTCACCTCCTGTTATTAATAGTCTCTAGATAATAATACATTATTCCTTCATTCATTTATTGGGGGAATAATAATTAACACAGTCAGATAAACACAAATCAAATGAACACAAACTCACCATCATAGCCAGGCATGGGCTGATGTTAGCCCTGGCTGCCGTTACCCTCAGAGGTCCGCTGGTCGCCACGGTCCTCTCAACTTCAGAATTTTTTTATTTTAATAATGCATTTAATTGGTAAATGGGTCAAATAGCGAAGCTTAAAGTATAATGTTCTCTCTCCAAACAATCTTAAAATGCACTTTTATACGAAAGCAGCAACAGAAAAGAGAACTTTAACCTTTTTAACCTGGAAGCTGCTGCAGCCGCAGTGCATGCTGGGACAGCTGTCAGTCTGGAGGACAGACAAGTCTGCTCTGATGCATGCTGGGTAAATAGGGAGGGGCCACAACAACATCCGGGGACTTTGTCTGTTCTCGGTCTGCTGTTCTTGTGAGTTGGAACAGTGCTAGGGCTGAGGCTGATGACGTTTCACGAGGACACGAGAACGCACAAGTACACAGATTGAGAAACGGCCAGAGATTTTGGTTTTCATTTATTCTGTTTTAATAGTCTTTGGTTTATTTTCTAGTTTACGTATGTTTCAGCAGTCTTTGGTTGCTCTCTGTTGCCCCCTTGTGCCCGTCTCCTTTCCTCCACACCTGCTCCCAATCTGCTGATTAGCCTGGTCTTTTTTACACTCCTCATGTTCAGTCACTGTTTGCTGGTTCCTTGTTGATTGATAGCTGCCTTCTCGTCTCTGGCTTTCTTCATGAGTTTTCCATGATGCTTGCATTTTTTTTGTTTCACAGTATTTTTATGTTTTGGATGTTTGCCTCAGTTTTTTCATTAAACATACAAGAACCCATCTCTGCTTCTGGTTCCTCCAGCAACCTCACCCCCCTTTGTTGACACTAAATTAGACAAACTTGAAGCTTAAGGAGAATTTTTCCTGCCAAAATTCAAGAGCACACATTTTCAATTTGATAGCAATAATTCCTCAACTTGCATTCAAACCCGTCTATTCTCCTCTCCATCAAGTCTTTGATTCTAATATCTGATCTGATGCTTCCTGCCTTTTCTCCTCTCGTTTACTTCCTTCTCCTCACACATGAACCAGCCTCTGCTCGAGGCAGAGATACGCTCGGTAAAACTCAAGCTATGTTATTATCCATAAGCACCAACAGGCAAACTGAGTAGTAGAAAACAAGCGCACCCTTTCTGAAGCAGTCGTTCTATTGCCTGGAAAGCAATGACATTACTCCAGTCAGAGAGAGAAAAAAATCTACAAGCAGAGCCAATGGGGTTTGCAAAGATCGTTCACATTCATTACTTCCAAACTGATCTGTTCATTTCACTGTTCACTAAAGATAAGAACGTATTCATGGAACGCTGCTGATGGTCCTTCTGCAGTAAGTTTCGTCCCTCTGCCTTGATTCTAACCGTCAGTCAGTTGTTGTCAAACAGTCATGATGGAGAGATTAAGATTTATTTACCTTTTGGCCAAATTGCTTCAACGATCCCCACAGTTCATGAAGTTTCATTTGAATATGTCTCCACCACTGGTGGAGTGCAGAACTACAGATAGTGATGTAATCTGGGTTTTTAGTTTTCTTGTTTTTTTCCCATTTAAGTTCCTTTGAAATTGTTAATGTTTGATCTGTATAATAAAAAGACAAAAAATCCTGTAAGGTTCACAGTTTCTCTGCCATTATAGTGAAATTAGCTCAAGCAGACAGTGAAAATGTTTGTGCAAATCGGGCAATGATGAGCAAAATGAAAGCTGTTAGTCATTTTTATTCAAAAATAATCGTCTTTCCACAGTTTTTGGTTTTAATCTGGTTGGAAGTTATGAGTTGAACCAATCATTTGGTTAAACTAACCAATCTGCTTCGGCAGTGTTTTTACCCAATCTATATTTGTAGAAGAGCAGAAGAATTCAAATTAGTCACATCAGCCAAAAAACTTGTTAAGTTTTATTCAGAAATCTGAGGTGGATTTAAAAACCATCAACCTCAGGAGTGGAAGTTCATGTCTTCCAGCTAACACCACTAGCAAAGTGTTAGCCTCTGAGAAAGTAATGCTACTTAAACCCAATCTTACATCTGTAACCAGCGGTTTGCTCAGATTCTGATCAATATATTGTTCAATCTAACCAAACTAGTTCTAACCAACTAGATTGGTTATTTTTCCAACCAATCTATTGTTAGAATCTATCCAAATGTTATCTACCTGACAGCAGCTCTCCTCCAAACTCCACATCTTGACTGAACACTGAGGCTGTTTAAATGGCTGCTGAAGTTCGGGGAGGGGGGGCTGAACCACTTCTCGAAGCGTCACGTGGTACAACGGGGTAGCGAGGCTTTGCACGTCATCTATTTTGGCTCCTCCCCCAAATGAAGCAAGCCTCGATAAGCGCCTCATGGAAAAGCCCCCCCCCCCCCCCCCCCCCCATCACTCGACACACACCTAGTAGCCTTAGCGCATCTCATAGCATCACTATCAAACAGGTAGTGATGGTTTCCCAGGTATTTTTCCTTACAGATGTAGAGAATCCGCCATATTGTCAAAGCCAGCCATAGTTTCAGTTGTGCTGCCTATTAAGGAACCTTTAATTTCTCACTGCAGAGCTCAGCCTGATCCCCAGAGCCCATAGGAGCAATAAAATGTTGATTTATCTCCTTCCCCCACAGCTCTGCACACTGAGCCAGGGGAGTTAATGATGTACTACTGCAGCTATTTAAACCCCTACTTGAACACTGGTTTAAATATGGAAAGGCAAGTGAGGAATTAGCAGCCGTTTTGCCAACGTGATTCCAGTTTGCCCTCCTCGCCCCAGACGCCCTGATGTGCACTCGCCCTTTTAGAAAGGAGGAGAACAGAATGTTTCAAAGAGAAAAGTCCGACTTAGAAAGAACATTGAACTCATTAAAAAACAACCACTTTATCTACAAACCGTATGCAAAAAGGATTTTCACGGTCATCTGAAGCAAGTGAATATATACATTTATATATATATATAAATGTATATATTTATTTCTGTGTGTTTGTGTGTGATTCTTCTATAAACCTTTGGATTCTCAGCAGTTTAAACACCGATTAGACCAACATTCACAGAAACGAACCCAAACCAACCAGCTGTCCTTTCATTCAATCTCTGAGTGTTTTTGATTAAAATGTTTAATTCTTGACATGATCAAACTTTTCAGTTCAGCAATCATTATTTTTTTTGCATATGTGGAATTATGCAAAGAATTTGCATTAGTTGAAATGAGCCGCTGTCTCCATTCTGTCTCCATTCTGTGTCCAGTTGCATCTCTGCACCATCACACGCCTGGATTTTCTCCTTCTTCTCTTCTGTTCACACTTTGTGGTTAAAAATGTCTCCATCTGAAAAGTGCTTGGTTTTTACCAACAGTCACCACTGCAGATTGCATTCAGCACCACTAGTGAATATGAGTGATGACAGAGTGACAGCCAGAGAGCTTTTTATTTCACATTTAACCAGTGAAGGACTCAGCGTCCATCTTCTTCTCCCACTACAGTTTGTTACATAAATTAGAGATTACTTTCTCCTTGATTTGATTATTCTAATAATCCAGAGAATAATAATCTGTATAACAAGGCAAGGCAAAACTCCCAACTGTAAAATAAAATAAATTTGAACCTGAAATGGGAAAAGAGGCCGACTCTGATTCAGCCACTCAGCTACTGTACTGTGATTAGTAAATTAGGCTAATTGCACATTTTAAAGGTAAAAAGAAGCTGTAGCTGTAAAAACTGAACCTTTCAGTGAACAAATCTTTTAAATGAACCATTTTAGTGATTTGGTTCCAGTGATTCACTTTAAAGAACTATCATCACTAGACTCTAACCAAGGAGGGATTTAAAGATCAATAAACATGTTGCTATTTTAAATAAGTATTTTTTAATTTGTTTTTGTTCTGATTGATTCGTTGTAAAGTTTATTTTTCCTTCCATTAGACGATAACAACAGAAAGGCTCACCTTTTACACAGCTGCCAACAAACACACACCTGCTGTCTGTTTAAAATGTTTTCTGTTTTTAAACTTTGCACAATAATTGGTGTTTAAATGATGATGTCACTAAAACTGTATAAAACAAAATAAGTTATTTCCTCTAATATGTACAATAGAGAACATGGTAAGTACAGGCTGTTATAAAACAGCTGTAATCTAGAAAATAAAAGCCTGTTTGTGCTTCAGCTCCTCCTCTATTGTTATGATAAAAGTCATTCTGCGTCTGTAAAACATTACTATCAGAAATGACTGAAAATATGTGCAACCTTCAGGGTTTAATAATGCAGAACTTTAAAAATGGGGGAAAAAGTGTTAAATGATTGACAAATCTGAGATTAAAATAGAGCCAAATAAGCTGAAATATGTTTTTGGCGGCGCTGGTGGAAGCTAACAGAAGCATTTGGGATTTCAACCTGCAGCACAGCTTTACACACTTATCTCTGCTGAGGAGAAAATATGGAGCCTGGGGAAGCAGCACTCCTCTTAGCGATCAAATTACCATCTCTGAAAAGACCTCCTGCTGGGAAAGTGAAGAAAATGAAGAGAGTTTGCTGTCTGCTGTTGATTAACCTGTAAAATGAAGAGACCTTAGACTCTGATGGCAGGAATGTGAAAGTCTGAACTCTCCGTAGCTTTTCTACAGGCGTCAGAGATTTGATGAAGAGTACTTGAAGAAGGAAAATGAGGAGTTGGACCATCTGTAGAGAAATAAAAGTTACTCTGGCTGCAGCGATGAATGTTTTAGGTAAGGAAAAGCAGCCATTCACCCAAAGGAACATTATTCACTATTATCATAATTATTACAACACTCAGTTACATTTAACGGGACAAAATAGAGTGGAGGGTTAAAATGGTGATAATGTTCAGGCCTCAGGAGTTCTGGTTCAGTTTAAAGCAGCATAGGATCTGAAACTACATCTAAAGCTTTGCTCTCTTAGCTCCAAAGCTGTGAATCAGAGGAGAAACCATGGACAGAAAAAAACAGGAGCCATTGTTCTCTTGTGAAAAATCCCAAACTGATTCCACATATAAAGTATATCAGTGGAACAAAATGTGTTGGTTTCTCTCCCTCCACTCCACTAGGGGGCTCTACACTTTATCAAACCACAGTCATTATATACATTGGCTGCGTTTAAATGTATGGGATGCGTCATTAGAAGGCAAGATTCGTCTGTCGATTACGTCGCGGCGCCGAGGTCTGTTCGGATTCCAAGACTCCTCGTTATGCGACCTTAAAATGCGTCCTTCTTTTAGCCCGATTTGAAGGACGGGTCCGATGTATCTTCCGTAGCCTTGGCTATCCCAGGATTCATTGCGAGACCAAGCAAGCCGGCTGCTCCGTGATCAGAGGAAAAAGGGAAATGGCGCCAAACAGTGGTGAAAATTGGAACTTTAGTTTATTATAATCCAGTCTGTGAATAGTTCCGTCTGAAATGAATGAAAATAGTTGTTTTAATGGTTATAGAGTCAGATATGTGGCGGTAATGTTTGATTTATCTAAAGGTTTTTATCTGTTAAATGGGTTTGGCTGGAATTTAAGGGCAGATTCTAAAAGCTGATAGGATTTAAATTTTTTATTGCTGTTTTGCACGATATGCTTAACTAAGTATTTTTTGCTGTTGAATATTGGAGATTTAGCAGATATATTTTTATACATACATTATTTAGATTTACTTACATATTTCTACTCCTTTTATAGAATAAAATTGAACAAAATAGAAAATCCTTTTATTGTCCCACAATGGGGAAATTCTGGTGTTTACAGCACAAAAAGAATTTAGAAAAAAATGGTCACACAAATGTGGACCTTAGAAAAATGTATAAGAATAACATAATAGGGAAGAGTTAAAATATAAACATTAAAATTCTGTAAAGTGTTTTAACAATATAAACCTGGATAATAAATAACCAATATGCAGCTATGGACATTTTTACAGTAATGGATATTTGAAAATAGCAGCAACATCAGAGATGTGCAGAATGACAGCAGCCGGTTATTTAACTGACTAAGGTTTCTATCATTACATTTGATTTGAGTTGTTCCTGCTCCTGGTGGTTGGAACCTTTATTCCACTCTGGATTAAATCAGTGTAGTCTCGTTTACTTTACAATAAAAATAAAAATGGAAAACAATCAGTTTTGAAAAGTTCAGTATTCATTCTTTTCCTGCTTTGTGTGTCAACTCTGAGGGTTGCTAAGCAACAGAGCATACGGCAGTGAAAGCCACGGCAGGCTGGACCTGTTTGAATTCACAGCCAAAACTCCTCCAGCTCCTTATTTCCAGGATCCAGTCCAGGTTGACCGCGTCCTTGAAGGGATCCAGTCCAGGTAGACCGCGTCCTTGGAAGGATCGAGTCCAGGTAGACCGCGTCCTTGAAGGGATCCAATCCAGGTAGACCGCGTCCTTGGGAGGATCCAATCAAGGTAGACCGCGTCCTTGGGAGGATCCAATCCAGGTAGACCGCGTCCTTGGAAGGATCCAGTACAGATAAACCACGTCCTTGAAGGGATCCAGTCCAGGTAGACCGCGTCCTTGAAGGGATCCAGTCCAGGTAGACCGCGTCCTTGGAGGGATCCAGTCCAGGTAGACCGCGTCCTTGGAAAGGTCCAGTCCAGTTAGACCGCGTCCTTGGAGGGATCCAGTCCAGGTAGACCGCGTCCTTGGAAGGATCCAGTCCAGGTAAACCACGTCCTTGAAGGGATCCAGTCCAGGTAGACCGCGTCCTTGAAGGGATCCAGTCCAGGTAGACCGCGTCCTTGGAAGGATCCAGTCCAGGTAGACCGCGTCTTTGGAGGGATCCAGTCCAGGTAGACCGCGTCCTTGGAAGGGTCCAGTCTATAAATTCGAAAGCAGTCATTGACCACTCATTACGGTCTGGAGCTCATTCTGCATGGCCGCCATGTTGGATGGGTCTCTCCAAGCATCTGGTGTAAACACACAGAGCCAGCTGCTCTGCCTGTGTTTGTTTGGTTTACAGCTGGAATAACAGGATTAGCAGGATTGAAAGAAATTCCCACAGGATTAACTCTCACATCTTAGGCTTAAAGGTATAGTGGATGATCTCTTATTTCCTGGTGGATCATCTAAATAAGTGGCCCTCCTAGCTGTCAATCATTCTGGTGATATGTTTATGTAAGGCCATCCTATGTGCTCGTCCTGTTGGCCGTCTTTTTTCTTTCAGGCCTGTTAGCTACAGTTTCAGTCATTGAAGCTCAGCTTTCTCACTGCCGTTCTTTGAAAATGGCCGAGGGTTGGATGAGTGTCAACGAAGTGGATGAGAAGAAAAGAAAGGCATCAGAAGAGGCAGATATATCCCAGAATGAAGATATATCCCTATTGGTGTGTTCTACTTACAAAAATGGCAACATTGGGTTTTTTGGGAGGATCCTGTAGGTGATGTGTTAAGGTATAGTGATAAAGGCAATATTTCAACATTTATGTCTATATGCAGCTTTTAAAACAAATGAGACCCCAGTTTGTTTTAGTGGTGTGGGTAATTTTGGCCTTACTGGAAATATTAGAATGAGGCAAAAGCCAACATCAAGGGGTTAATAAAGAATAATTATCATAAAGTGTGTGACTGCATCAACTCGTTACTGGATGATCAGATTGGGATGTTCTAGATCTATAAACTCTGGACACGGATGGACCGACCGAAGCTTGGCTTGGTGACCCGGAACGGCACCAACACCTCAGAACCCAAACAAGAGAAGATCCGTTTCATGGAGTCAAACCTCAGAAAGCAGAGCGGATCTAGAACGGTCATCAGGGTTTAAGTTCAACAACGTTTCTCTGATAGATATTCCAAAAAAAGAAAATCAAAATCAATCCACTGGACTTTGTTTTCAAGTTTGAAGACGTTTCTCTTCCATCCAGGAAGATTTTTCAATCCAAAATGTCAGAAATAGCGTTTAGTTCCAGGTTTTATCCAGCAGCCCAACAAAGCCTGGTTTTAGTTTAGAAAACAAGCAAATAGAAACGGATGAACGGGTCCCCCCCTTTGGAATGGGGGTTGCTTGGCTTCTTAGTTAGCCTGCAATGCCCCATACCTGTCTATGTCTCTGAAAGGGGGGTCGTTAGAGGGAATTGTTGGCCTGGATGAACAGGCGTAACAAGACAGATAGTTTATTTGACTATGTCAGCCGTTTCTCTTCTTTATTTAAACATTTTTCTTCTTTTTTTCTCTCAATTAAAGTAAAAGATACAGAGAAGTTATTCCATCTTTTGTGTCAAACATCAGAAACCAGGTCATGATCAGACAGACTCTCCTGCTCAGCGCTGAACTTTATTTATCATTCAGACAAGTTAACATTACTACACGTATAATAAATAAATTACATCTGAGTATTTGGATCTTTGGAGGAAATAGAGCAAACAGTTTACAGAAGCAGAGAAAGTCCTGGTCTGGTTCTGCATTTAAGAACCAAAGGTCCGCTTCCCCGATCAGAACCTCTGATGACAGAATGGATGACTCGTCAAAAAAATGTAATTTATCAGGATGTAGAGAAAATGTTGAATCTTATCAGAGTGATTTAAATCTCAGGTTTCTAATAAAAACAACAGAAAAAATGTTTGATTAAACAAAACAAAGCCAAGAAAGCTGAGTCCAGTTCTGCCTTCGATGGAGCTGCTTCCTTTGAAGCAGAGGATTATGGGACGTCTGCCTCGACATCAGGCTGTTGCCGTCCATCAACCGGAAGGACTTTAAGGACGTTGTCAAACTTTAGTTTTAGAATCTAAACAGAGATGTTAGGTGATTAAACCATCAGGCACCTCTCACTCAGCATGGCACGGTGGAGGAGGGATGATGATCTTCCTTTGAAGCTCCTGAAACCTTTCAGCGCTGAAATGTCTGCCCCAAAGTCCAGCCTGGAGGAAACCGTCCAGGGGTCAACGAGGTCAAGTTAAACAAGAGGAAAATCTTCCTCCTGAAGGGAACAAGCAGCTGAAGGCGGCTGGATCAACTCTTTTGGCTTCATTTTAGATCATGAACAGACTGCACTGCAAAAACGATCCACAAATAAGTCATTATTTCTTATATTAACTGCATTTACCCTTTAATTACCGTAAGCAGGTAAATGAGATTATTTGTCAATGGAATTAATATTTTTACTGTTAGAACAAGATAATTAGATATTATGCATTTGAAATAAGATGAAGAAATATTCTTTTCTTATTTTAAATGTAAATTGTCCTATTCCTTTGGCAAAGTGTCAGAAAACACACTGATTTTAAGGGGAAATTATTTATTTAGATTTCTGTTTTTTGCAGTGTGGAATCTGTCAGGTCAGATTAAAATAAGGTTTTATGCTCTGATTCATGACTTAAACATACATCAGGTAGACTGGACTGTTTTTTTCCCTCTGACGCGTAAAATCGCTCTAAAGACATGAAAGAAGACAGAATGGGACAGCAGAGAAAGCAGAAATCATGAGGTTTGTTGGAGTCTGTAGAAGGCCTTCATCCCGTCTGACGTGCAGCCTCAGCAGAGCAGGAGAGGATGGGGCAGAGATGCTGGTCTCATACTGGAAACCAGCTGAGTAGGTCGGGGGGGCATCGTGACAGCAGCTACCTGTAAAACACAAACCCAGCAGACATGGGTCACCCAGAAGGACACAGCAGCTCCCCCCCACTGATCCCACCGAGGCATAACCTCAGCTCTCACTGGAAGCTGGGCGCCGCTTCTTTTCTCAAATATTAATTGGTACAAATTGTCAAAGAGTCACAGGTTATGGGAGGTAATTTATGATTAGTGGTGGACGGCAGAGTTTTAATTAAGTCCAGGCCAGAGTTCAGAGTGCTCGGGATGGAAGTGGTTCATTAATCACCAACGAGCAGAACCGCCCAGAACATGAAAGGCTAACGTGCATCACTTTTATCTGAATTACCTTTAATTACTGTCTGGTTGGAAACCTCCAGCTGAGGAGAGGACAGCAGAAAGGATCCCTTCCATCCAAAAATCATCTTTATTAAGAAGATTTGGCTTCTAACATTTTTATTAAACATAAAAAACTGTGATTGAAATGAGAAAAAAAATAAAAATAAATCCACTTAATCTCCCAGAACTAAAATGTTTCTGCTATTTACAACCAAACAGCTCCTGCTAATAAAGCTGAGAGGACATCATGGTGACGATGATGACATGTGTTTCTGTCTAATGATAGCAAACAGCGGCTCTGACACGTGTCTCTGCAGATAACAGCTGACTTTAGAGAAGCTTTAGTTAATCAGGAAGCTGAGGAACGGCTCTCTTTGTATGCTGATGTCAGAGCTCCATGTTTAAGATTCAACAGGAAGTTCCTCTGGAGGCTGGAGGAGTCAGAGATCATGACCAGCTAACAGCTGTTTACTGTTAGCACGTCAGGAAAGCATTAGATCAAGTCCATGAGGCAGACGCCCTGTAGGCTTCAGGTTATCCTGAGCTATCTCTATAGTTCTGCTGCTATAGGCTTAGACTGCTGGAGGACATAGGGACCCCTTTTTCATCATTCTGCTTCATTCTATCTCTATTCTCCCACTCTGCAGAATCTGTTAGTTCAATCTCTAACGTTCTGCTCTCTCTGCTTTTTCTCATAGTAGCTTCATCTGGTCTGTTCCTGTTTGGCTGTGACTCCATCCTGGAGAGAAATATCAGCTGTGCTGCTGCCATCAACACCTTTGTTTCTAGATGTTGGAGGTTGGCCTGTTTTCCAGTGTAGTCCTGTTTCTCTGACTGTGCCTAATTGCTCACACTGAGCCTGGTTCTGCTGGAGGTTTCTTCCTGTTCAAAGGGAGTTTTTCCTCTCCACTGTCACTACAAGCATGCTTAGTGTGAGGGATTGCTGAAGAGTCAATGAGTCGATGCAATCAGCTGGTTTTCCTTAGATAGAAAACTTTGAACCAATCAGACTGGATGATGTGGTGAACTGGAAAGTGTCTTCAGATGACATGTGTTGAGAATTGGCGTCATAGAAATAAACTGAATAGAACTGAATTGAATAGCTTGTGTTGCTAAATGCATTAGCTCCAAAACAAAGCCAGAGTGAAACATCCCTGATCCGAATCCTGTTGTTTAGGATAAACCGATCGCATCGTTCAGAAGGTCCAGCTCTGCTATAGGGTCAGTCAGCATAAACAAACTGGTGTTTGTCTTTGGACCATTGGCAGTCCTTAAAGGACGACTCACCCCCTAAACAATTATGACATCATCATAATTCTAACAATGCACTGCACATTTGCAGTCCTACATCTAAAACTGTCTATTTGGTGCCATCCTCTGGTTTAAACAGGGTTACTACGCCTGATTTGTTTTAGCGTTTGCTTCCCTGTTATTGTGATGTAACCCCGAGAAGCTGCAGTCAGCAGTAATGGGCGGGGTTATAAAAATGCCTACGAGACGAATGGAGAGGGTTGAGTTTTAATGTTTCCTCTCATCTACATATAAAACTGACACCAACTGACCACTCAGACTATTCAGAAATAGTTTATATCATTATTACATCATACTGATACAGGCTGTAGGTTAACACCACATCATGTCTCCAACAAACAACACATTCAAACCAAATAACGCCTAAAATATTAGAGATGGCTCTGAAAAGCGATTGCCTTATGCGGATAGTGAAGTTGGAGAAATGAAAAGCTGCTTCTGAGTAAAACAGGATGAACAACTGTGATGCAGGGAAAGTAAGTATGAGGAGGTGAGAAAAGGGCGAGAGGGAGAAAACAGAGAGTGCCGGAGGGAGAGGAAGAGTGATGAAAGGATTATGAAGTTTGACAGAAGAATGAACATGGCTGCACTGCAGCGGCTGTCCATGCAAAGACCCCAGGCGTCCGTCTGACTGCTGCCCGTCTGCACAGTGTTGCAGTGCTGAACACCTGGAAGCAGGTCGGTTCAGGAGGGCAGAGGTTAGGCTGAACAGCCATTTTCTCTTACTGGTGGCAAGTCTGACATAGTGGAGACATTTATTTTGGAATGTAAGCTTGTATGAGCGACGCAACTTTTAAACAGAGCGTGCATGAGGAGAAATGGGCTTGTGTTTAGGAGCGGGTACAGGGTTCTGCATGACAAAAATCCTCCACTATACCTTTAAGGACAGCTGTATATATATATATATATGTATATACACTCACCGGCCACTTTATTAGGTACCCCATGCTAGTAGTGGGTTGGACCCCCTTTTGCCTTCAGAACTGCCTCAATTCTTTGTGGCATAGATTCAACAAGGTGCTGGAAGCATTCCTCAGGGAGTTTGGTCCATATTGACATGATGGCATCACACAGTTGCCGCAGATTTGTCGGCTGCACATCCATGATACGAATCTCCCGTTCCACCACATCCAAAAGATGCTATATTGGATTGAGATCTGGTGACTGTGGAGGCCATTTGAGTACAGTGAACTCATTGTCATGTTCAAGAAACCAGTCTGAGATGATTCCAGCTTTATGACATGGCGCATTATCCTGCTGAAAGTAGCCATCAGAAGTTGGGTACATTGTGGTCATAAAGGGATGGACGCGGTCAGCAACAATACTCAGGTAGGCTGTGGCGTTGCAATGATGCTCAATTGGTACCAAGGGGCCCAAAGAGTGCCAAGAAAATATTCCCCACACCATGACACCACCACCACCAGCCTGAACCGTTGATACAACGCAGGATGGATCCATGCTTTCATGTTGTAGATGCCAAATTCTGACCCTACCATCTGAATGTCGCAGCAGAAATCGAGACTCATCAGACCAGGCAACGTTTTTCCAATCTTCTATTGTCCAATTTCGATGAGCTTGTGCAAATTTTAGCCTCAGTTTCCTGTTCTTAGCTGAAAGGAGTGGCACCCGGTGTGGTCTTCTGCTGCTGTAGCCCATCTGCCTCAAAGTTCGACGTACTGTGCGTTCAGAGATGCTCTTCTATTATTATTATTATTTGAGTCACTGTTGCCCTTCTATCAGCTCGAACCAGTCTGGCCATTCTCCTCTGACCTCTGGCATCAACAAGGCATTTCCGCCCACAGAACTGCCGCTCACTGGATGTTTTTTCTTTTTCGGACCATTATCTGTAAACCCTAGAGATGGCTGTGCGTGAAAATCCCAGTAGATCAGCAGTTTCTGAAATACTCAGACCAGCCCTTATGGCACCAACAATCATGCCACGTTCAAAGTCACTCAAATCACCTTTCTTCCACATACTGATGCTCGGTTTGAACTGCAGGAGATTGTCTTGACCATGTCTACATGACTAAATGCTGAGTTGCGGCCATGTGATTGGCTGCTTAGAGATTAAGTGTTAACGAGCAATTGGACAGGTGTACCTAATAAAGTGGCCGGTGAGTGTATATGCCCCTTCCGCAGACACTCTGCTGCACCTCTCCAAAACCGTAGGTGACCGCAGACAGTGCTGCAAACAGGAGCCATCTGATTGGTCAGATCTACATCCGCTCTACACGATACGTATTTCCTGTTTGGTTACTTACCGCCTTGTTCTGTTTGTCTGACCGCCATTGTGGAAAACGACTGGTGAAGATGGAGCAGCTAGCAGAGCGAGGTAAGAACGCTGGGACCCTTTTCCTACCTGGAGCCCCGCTCTTTTTGGCCCTCATGTCCCTCCGTTGTCGCACAAACTTGCCCCCACTTCCTCACCGCCTCGGTCGTATCTAGACCCACAGCTAGTTCCTGATTGTCCCTCTGGCGTTGTGGCGTGGAATTACAGCGCAGACAACGCTTCAATATTGGGCAGAAATCAAAACTATCTATGACACGCTGCTGCAGGAGGAGAACCACACCTTTAGGCTGTACGCTAGCCGAAAGGAAGGAGGCTGAGGACTAGTGAGAGCAACAGCCACTTTCCAGGATGAAATATCCAAGATCCATAAGTACATCAAGGACAAGGCTCCAACAGACGACGTCCTCACTGAATGTCTTAGTCAATGGGGAACAGAAGCTGCCAGAGATTTCTTAATGGGAGGATAAGCTCCTATACGGGATTTAGCGTCGGAAAATAATCGAAGTGGCAGATATCAAGAAATCCTACCAATGGCTAGCCAAAGCCGGACTGAAGGACAGCACAGAGGCACTCATCATGGCTGCAGGTGCAGACTGTCAAAGAGGCCCCTGAGATAATCCAGCACATAACTGCAGGGTGGAAGATGCTGGCAGGGAAAGCTTACATGGAGTGCTATGACCAAGCATCTGGAATAGTATACAGGTACATCTGTGCAGAGTATGGACTGGAAACCCCAAGGTCAAAGTGGGAAACACCTCCAAAGACTGTAGAGAATGACTAAGTCAAGATCCTGTGGGACTTCCAGGTACAGACGGACTGAATGGTGATGGCAAACCAACCGGACATTGTGGTGTTGGACAAAATGCAGAGGAAAGCCATGGTGGTTGACATACCAATACCAAGTGACTGCAACATCAGGCTAAAGGAACATGTAAAACTAGAGAAATACCAGGGGCTAAGAGAAGAGCTGGAGAAAACATGGAAGGTCAAAGCATCGGTGGTGCCCTCGGGGCAGTGGCCCCCAGACTGGAGTGGTTACAGTAGATCCCTGGAAATACATCAGACATCTCGGTCCAGAAGAGGAACAGCTAAGATACTGGCAGAACCCTCAATATCCCAGGCCTCTGGTAGAAACCCCAGCTTGGAGGAAAAACGGAGGTAGACCACCCGCATTGGTCGAGGAACAGTTTTTTTTTTTTTTCTCTCTCTCATCCATCCATTTTCTTCCTCTTCATCCAGGGCCGGGTGGTGGAGGCAGCAGTCTAAACAGAGATGCCCAGACTTCCTTATCCACACCCACCTCCTCCAGCTGCTCCCTCCAGGCCTTCCACCAGGCCTCCTCCAAATGGGACATGCCTGGAACACCACCAGGATGCATATGGAGCGGATGCCTGAGCCTCCTCAGCTGCCTCCCTTCTATGTGGAGGAGCAATGACTCTACTCTGAGCTCCTCCCGGGTAACTGAGCTCCTCACCCGATCTGGAAGGATGCACCCAACCGCCCTGCGAAGGAAACTCATTTCTGCTGCTTGTATTCGTGATCTTGTCCTTTGGGTTATTACCCAGATCTCATGAGGGTGGGAACGTAGATCAATCAGTTAAACGAGATCTTTGCCCCCCGACTCAGCTCCGTCTTCAACACGAAAGTTCGATACAGCGAACGCATCACTTCCGACGCCGCACAGATCCGTCTATCGATCTCACGCTCCATCCAACACACTTGTGAACATATATATATATATATATATATATGTAAATAGAAACATGACTTGTGGAGTTTTCTTCTAAAGCCTCTGAAGTTAAAGTGATCAGTCAGCTGAGTGAAAAGCAGCAGCTGAGGGTTTGCAGAGGAGCAAAGATTTGTGAATAAAGGTCATGAGGAAGCATTAAAATGCTTCTGCTGGAGTTTTGGCTAATCGTCGCTCCACAGCTGTGAGCTGAAGGAGTCAGCAGCTCTGTCAGATCACCGTTGTCACAGCATGTCGTCCCCCACTCTGCAGTGACAGAGCATTACCCACCCAGCCGCTAATCCCGTTCAGCAAAGTTTTTGGTAAGCTGACAGCACAGAAGGAGATAAATAAGGATTTCTTTTTTTTGCCCTGAAATAGAAAAAGTTGCCAGGTAGCAGTGAAGCCTCTGAAAAAGTACAAACAGTGAAATGGTGAGAATAATTATTCCAGCTGAAACAAAGAGCTTCCAGGCTTCTCCGTCACAGCACAGTTAGGCTGCTAACAAATCTACAAGCAAAGAAACTTTGCCTACTGTGAGTAAAGAGACTGAGGACGTCAGTGACAAATGTGTTGCATTAACTTTGTTGTTTATGTTTCCCACAGAGGATGTGAAATAACCCTATTAAATCAAGTACTCACTTGGCCATTAATCTCAATGCAGCTGACTAGTCCCTCCAAGCTAATGGGGTTTAGAATTTGCATGAGGCGAGTTTACCCACAAAGCTTCGCCTAAGAGGATTGCTGCTCAGACAGAGAGCTTATTGTCACACTTGTTCATAGACATGGATTAACGACACCAGGCCCAAAGAACTCCTAGAACTGCAGCAGCATCAGAAGTTCTGCTCTCCAGAATCAGATCTGTGACAGAGAGGCAGATATTCAGTCTGCATGACGACGCCTCGGGGAGGAACCAGAACCCGTCCGGCTCCAGGATGGAACTAATGCTTTTTTATTTTGGAAACTCAAACATTTCCTCCTTCCTGAACATCCAGTATTTATTTTTCTGCGCTATCATCAAAGCCTGCCTGATTTCTGCTGGGTGTCGGCAGCAGCACAGATTTCTACACCATTTGAATAAGCTACTTTCAGTGGAAGCATATCTGCTGTGTTTTTATAGTGACTAAAGCAGCTTTGCAGTCTAAATATAACAGGGATCTGCTGCATTAATACTTCATATTTACCAGACATGCTGCTAATGTGGTTTACTGTAGACCCATAACTCAGGTAGGAAACTGGACATAAAAATACAGAAGTTCTACTGAAGCTCTTATTTCTCTCTGTTACATTAAACATGAACTTTTTGCAACTAATAAGGTAGCATCAGCTACAGTAGTAGCAAAGCAAAATGTCCCCACTTTCCTTGGCTGGTCTCCTACAGTTCATTTTTAAACATCTATTTTTTCTGTCATGATTTGTGGACATTAAGATCTAAAGAGAAGCGCCATCTGCTGGTCAGACCCTGTAATTCAATGAAAGGGTGGAGTCAGAGTAAAAAGATATTTAAGAGGGGGTCACTGCAGTGGCTGGAAGTTTGAGCGGATTTTGCTGGGAGTTGCAGGGAAGTGGGCTGCTATTCGCTGGCGTTTGACGGGGAGGGGCCATTTTGAATGGCTGCTACTGTAATAGAACTGTAACTCAATAGCAGGGCTGCATTCTCTAGAAATAATTCCTGTGGAGATCAGACCCCTAGCAGCTCCGCCTGCTGCAGGATCGTCTACTGGACTAATAAGATGCTCAGTGCATCAAACTCTGATGGAAACTAGATGGAGGATGAGAGGTGGAGGGAATAAAACCTACCAGCAGGTGGCAGTGTTACATAATACCTTATATACACCTGTGCTATGCCCTTACCAAGTGAAAAAGAAGCTCTTTAAAATGTTAGATTTGAATCTGAAAATGTGTTTGATGAGATGCGGCTAATTAAGGGAATCTGGAATTTCTTTTTTCCAGAATAGATAATTTTATAATAAATGTTATTATTTACGTGTTTCAAGTCGTAAAGTCTGACTAATATGGTTGACATCTGGTACAAAGAATGAAAGGAACAAAGACATAAGGTCTGTTAAGGATTTCCACATGTTCAGTCGGAGCTGCTCTTCAACGCTGCAACAAAGTTAAAAGAACAGATTTATTGGCAATGATGTAAAGAGCGATGCTTCCATCTCCTCTCCATGCATTAGCAGGGTCCCTCTAATGCTGCACAGACATGCATGTTTGGCTACCTGGTCTCTAAACAGCATGTATTCCTTATCTGATCCGGATCATTTCCCACCAATATGCTACATTTCAACATCAGCCAATCAGGTGACTACTCCTCCTACCAGGGCAGGGGCGGATTTAGGAAATTTGGGGCCCTAGGTAAAGACAGGCAGGGGCCCCTCTGAATGGAGAAGACAACACATAAAACACCCCCATTCTACAGATAGAGAAATGTTAATAGAATAGACATCCATTATCTGTTCTAGGTTTGTCCCTCTCTTCTTGTCCCTTTTCTTCTTGTTTTTCTCTCTATGTTTTCAGACACACTAATATTATCAAGGATGTTTTTTTAAAACATAATTAATGTGAACAAATAAGGAATAGTTGTAATAACCATTAATGTAAACATAGTTTTATGGGGCCCCCAGAAACTTGGGGCCCTAGGCAACTGCCTAGTGTTGCCTTATGGTAAATCCTCTCATGGTCAGGATATGGGTCAACCAACTGCAATTTCATTTATAGCTCCCCCTAGAGACACAGGAAGGCGAGCGAGATGGGCGGGAGACAGAGCTGGAACCAGCGATCACTTCCTGAATGCTGCCATGTCCTGTTTAACTTTGTTCCAGTGGAATTTGCTTCTGACTTGAGTCAAACACAAGTAGAGAGTTTTATTTTTTAAGGGCATCCAGGATTTCCAACAACATTATATGAGCATCATCGTTGTGCGTCAGTGTTTGAGAGCGATAGCCATAGATATGCGTTTAAGAGTAGAGCCGGATGGACCGCTGTCGCCTACGGGCGCTGATGTGATTTGGTGGCGCCATCTTGGGAAGGTCGACAGCTCCGCTCAGTGTGAAGCGTTGAGCAGGAATAGAATCCATTTTAATCAACTTTAACTCGTTGAATGTTGCACTAATTTTCACAGTTTTTGTATTTTTTGTTGAAAACAAATGGTTCAGTTTATCTAAATATTCTTAGTTGAGTTAAGCACCGGCAATGATTTGTTATTACTTTATACAGAAACATAGTTAAACAGGTGTGCACAAATAAACATATATATATAATCTTTACACATACACATACACATATCTATTCTTTAGATGCACAGTATTTATATTTTATTTTTTTATATTTATTTATATTTTAAATGAATATACTTATTTTTACCCATTTTTCTGCTCTTTTGTTTTTTATTTAAACTGTTTTAGATTTTATTGAATAATTTTTCTTTACAGCACTTTGGTGGCTGTGGTTGTTTTTAAGTGCTTAGCAAATAAAATTCAATAGGATTTTTTTTATTTTGTCACTAATATTTTTATGCTCTTTTAAAGGTCCACATTGTTTGATCACTTTTGCTGTAATCATTTGCTGCTGTAACACCACGATTTACCCACTGTGGGACAATAAAGGGAGTTTCTATTCTATGCAGTGTATATCTGCTGTTTATTTAGTAATGTCTTCAAAAGCTCTGATGCCTTCAGGAAGTTATTCTTCGAGCCTCGATGTCATCAGTCTGTTGATTTAAACAAAAATACGCTGCAGTGCTGAAGGATCCTTCTTCTGCTTAAAGCAGCGGGTTAGGGTAGCAGGTCGACCTTCCAAAGATGGCGCCCGTAATTTCTGCACTGCAACAGTCAATGCGGGGTCTACTCTAATGTAAGTGTCTATGTGAATAGCTAGCTTGCAAACTGCTGGCATGGTGCGTTCATGAGTCTACGGAAACCGCGGCAGACCAAACCAGATGAAAGTGCGCATTCAGCTCGGCAAAGAACTCATGCTCTTCCTCAACACTGAAGTCCTCAGACATTTTTCTTTCGTTGTTTCTTTCTTTGCACAGGTAAACAGCACATTTCTTCTTCTACGCTTGCATTATCGGCAGAGCAAACGCTGAATGCGCACTTTCATCTGGTTTGGTTCTGCCGGCTTCCGTAGCGTCGTGATCGCGCATGTGCGCGCTTTTAGGAAATCCTATACACTACTGTTTATGCTCTAAAAACATTCTAAATGACTTCGTTTCGAGTAAATTCTGGACGCTACCCACTCAGGACACTTGGAATACATTGGACGAGCAGTATGGAGGAATATTGACACGTTTTTTTGTGGACTTTTATGGACCTTTCTGCCTCGGGCACCATAGACCTCCATTATTTGAATGTCAGCAGACAGCAAGAAGCCTCCCAGATCTCCAGATGCATTTGAGATATCAAAAAAGTACTCCAGAGTGTTGTTCAGCATGGGGGTGAGTAGAAAATGAAGGCTAATCATGTTTTGGGTGTACTATTCCTTTAAGATAAAACCAGGGAGTGAACTTTAACAGGAAGCAGTTTAGGAAATGTTAGCCAGTCTATGCAGCGCTCTCTCTGCATAGCTGTGTGTGAAGGACTGCTGGCTCTGAAGGATTATCTGACTGTGTTAATCATTCCCCGATTAAATTTAAATGTAAATCCCTTTATTGTTCCGCAATAGAGAAATCCCCTATCTGCATTTAAAGCTACAGTGTGTAATTTTCAGCGACATCTAGCGGTCAGACTGCAGACCGCAGCAACATGAACATCTCCCCCCCACCGCTTCTCCCCCCCAACAGTACGGCGAGCGTTACGGGACAAAATTTCTTCCACGACGTCCGCATCACCTACCCTCTCAAGTGATGAGGTTTGTTTACATAGATAATTTTACAGATAGTATTTCATTAGTCTGTGTAGGGTATAGATTTCATGTAGACTTAAGATAATAAATATACCCGTTATTTTTTCTACATCGTTGTGACGTTTTGGTGAGCTGCTTTGCATGGTGATATAAACAGACTACTAATTGTAGTCATTAGTTTAACAGCGAGATTGTGTTCGCTGGAAGAATATATATTCCCCGTTTACAGAGTCCAAGTCATTTTGGTGGCACGGGGGTTACAACGCGAGGAAGAGGGAGAGGACGAGGGCGAAGGCAGGGAGGCCGTGCAGCTAGGGCCAGGCGAGAGAGGGGTGCCAGCGGGGTGAGAGCAGAGGAGGAAAGGCTTGAAGATCTCCAAAGGAGCCGGAGAGAAGTAACCGAGGTATATATCCAGAAAATTATTTTACAGAAAATTACTGAATCATTACCTATGAAACGTCAGGGACGTTGCTGAATAAGTATACTGGAGAGGAACAGCATCATCACGCCGCAGCATGTTATTGTTTTAGACAGGTCTGAGCATCCTGTACTCCAAAAACTGCAGTGATATTAGACAATTGTGTGTGTAGGATTAATTACCTGTCCAAGAGAAAACTGGCAACTTGAGCGTCACTTTGAAAACCTTTTTCCTCCATCAGTGACTTCCATCGTGTAAATGCCGTGCCAATGTTGATCCGTGTTTTTTGTCGTTTCTTGTCACGCTTGCGTTTATTCTCGTCGTGTTTCCGCTTCTTAGATGACGGGGGTTCGGTGTCCGCCGCTTTTCGTTGTGATACAGAGTAGCCATGATCCTCCATTCGTCTGATGTTTGGCCACACAGTGCCAAACAGTTTGCAAAGTCACTCACGCCTGCCACCTTGTTTACCTTTCTTGTTACCGAGGCGCAGTATACCTGCTTCTTCTTCTTCTTTGGTTTCAGGCAGACTAAACGCTTCTCAGGCATAATACTGCCATCTACTGTTCAGTACCGTCTCAGTTCATCTCTCTCAACTTGCCGTAGTTATTTTTGAGCGTCATGGGAGATCTCGCAATCGCTAGTTTGTTGCCTCTGCGCTTGCCGTAGCGCAAAGATGTCAGCCTCCATGGCTGCGAGACCCGCTCCTATGTAATTATAAATAACAAATTCTAAGGCAGCGCAAATATTATGGTTAAAAGGCTGAGCTCATAGGTGATGATAAATAACATAGTTATGTATAATATATTACATTTCTGACTTTATATGCCTGTAATTATTACACACTGTAGCTTTAATCCCTCCCCTTGGGGAGCAGTGGGCTGCCATTGTGCGGCACCCGGGGAGCAGTGTGGGGGTTAAGGGTCCTGCTCAGGGACCCAGGGTGCAGGCTTTGGGGATAGAACCTACTTGCAACCTTCTCAGAGCACAGGCGCACTGCTCTACCCACTAGGCCAACACAGACTACAGCTCCAGACTAGCTTTGAATGCGGTGATGTCATCAGAACGCTTCTGTTCAAAATGACCCAGATTTATGCTGCGTGCTCCCGTTCTCCCCGAGTCCAGACTTTCCTGGGTTCATGTCAGGAACGGACTTTGCGAGAACACGAGTCTGCGCTCGCGTTCTTTTGAATTGTCAAACGGCCTCTATTGATGCTCAGCTAGCCAGACAGCTTAATATTACATTCCATAGTCTTTCTGAGGCTTTCATTTAGTTTAAAACAATATTGAAATTCAATGGTTTAGACTGAAATGGAGAAATCTACTGTGATAAAAATGTCACCCTGCCCAGCCACATACTAAAGCATTCTGATGATTTAATCCAACACTGAACAGGCAGAAATGGTGCAGCTTTCCTTTCCTCCTGTTCCCTCTGCATGTGGGGAGGTCACCTCTGGGATCGTTTTTATAAGAAATTCAACAACCCAACAAAAAATGTTTCCCACAGACAAATACACCCACGGCTTATAAAGAGCTCAAGGCAAGAAGAGCCACTGAGGAATTTGTCATTTATAAGTTGAAGGAATAAAGTTTGATTTGCTGCCAAACAGGATCTTCTTGCTCTGCTTACACTTACTTGTGAGAAAAGACATTTATTTCAGGGAAATACTGGTTAGTTGTTATTCCAAGGAGAATTTCCATTGCAGGTGAAAAAAACCCGAAACCATAGAATGTCTCACATTAGTTGGCTTGAACAAGCATATTTTGTGGAATTCTGAGATGCAGTCACCTATATGACATATTGCAAGCTCAAGGCCAGTGGGCCAAATCCTCCCCTTCACAACAATATCTCTAACCATGAGAGCCAGAAAGGACCCCCATGTTAGAAAACAGAGGCATACGGTCGTATATGTTAGGATTCCAGTTTGTGTGGGTTGTTTTTTGTGTTTTCCTCTCTCCACCACCAGGTGGCGCCCTGTCCTCGTTGGGCCTCCTCGCACACCTGCGGCTCGTTGGGTCATTACCAGAGGAGTACTTGAGCAGCGGGCTGTCACCACCTCGACGCCAGAGTGCTTGCCAGTATTGGGAATACTTCCTGTGTTACTGGATAAGCCTGGACCTTCTACCCCTGGAAGGATTTACTCACTGAGCAAGAGGAAAACCTCCACATAATCTGTTCAAGTCCACTCCTGGAAAACCAAGTGACAGTCCGCTCCTTTACTTCTCTGGGTCCAACGTATCTCTGCCTGTCCGCTCTCCAACGAGTTCCCTCTTCTCTGGATTAAACCCCCACAAACCGGATCCAAGGATAAACCAAGAGCCCCCCAAAAGTGAGTGCCTCTCCAGCAATATTCAAGTCTATTTTCCCACTGTCCCTGAACTGATCACTGTGATCTCCTCTTCAGAGTTTCCGGTTCACCAGTCTGCTGAGTTCCAGCATTGTTTTCCTCACAGAGTTTCAATCTCCATGAGGGTTTGCTAACCTACAATAAACCTGTTAAACTTCTACCCTTGGTCTCTGAGTGGTTCCCTGCATGTGGGTCAGATCTTTAAAGCCCATCATGACAGCATAAAGTGAACAAAGTGGCTAAAACTAATACAGTAAATAAATATCAGTAAAGTCCTGGTACCAGGGTACTGTGCTCTGTATATCTGCTATTATGGCAATCAAAAGGTAGCCGGCCTTCTACAGATGTGATGAAGCAAAAATGACTCAATATAAATATGAATTTGACTCCTCTGACCTATATTATTGCTTGTTTTTACACAGATTGCAAAGATGTTACTCCAGCGAGTATTATGTTTATCATCCATGAAAGCATCTTGCTGATGTTAATCAGTCTCCTATGATGCAGAGGGACCCTCCTTTTTGATAAAGCTTCTAGTTAGAGTGGCTCAGGTTATCCTGAGCTATCTCTATAGTTCTGCTGCTATAGGCTTAGACTGCTGGAGGACATAGGGACCCCTTTTTCATCATTCTGCTTCATTCTATCTCTATTCTCCCACTCTGCAGAATCTGTTAGTTCAATCTCTAACGTTCTGCTCTCTCTGCTTTTTCTCATAGTAGCTTCATCTGGTCTGTTCCTGTTTGGCTGTGACTCCATCCTGGAGAGAAATATCAGCTGTGCTGCTGCCATCAACACCTTTGTTTCTAGATGTTGGAGCTTGGCCTGTTTTCCAGTGTAGTCCTGTTTCTCTGACTGTGACTAACTGGATGTGCTCTCTTCATCCTCTGACATGGGAGCTGGCTCGGAGCTCGTCTGCCTGGCTGTGTGTTTCCTGGACGGGGCCGCCTGTGGAGCTGGTTGACAGTTGCCTTTTGTATCTATGCTTCTTTTTCTATGTCTGCTTCTGTCTCCTTGAACCCCAGTGGGCCTCAGCAGATGGCCGCTCACACTGAGCCTGGTTCTGCTGGAGGTTTCTTCCTGTTCAAAGGGAGTTTTTCCTCTCCACTGTCGCTACAAGCATGCTTAGTGTGAGGGATTGCTGAAGAGTCAATGAGTCGATGCAATCAGCTGGTTTTCCTTAGACAGAAAACTTTGAATCAATCAGACTGGATGATCTGGTGAACTGGAAAGTGACCTGAGATGAAGTAAACTGAATTCAATTGAATAGCTTGTGTTGCTAGATGCATTCTGCTCCAAAACAACAAAGCCAAAGTGAACTTTGAATCAATCTGACTCAATGAACTGGTTTAATTGTCCCTGTAGTAATTGTCCCGGTTGTTTGTCCTGTTTGTCTCTGTGTTGCCCTGCGATGGACTGGCGACCTGTCCAGGATGGACCCTGCCTCTCACCGTAGACAGCTGGAGATAGACACCAGCACCCCTCACCACCCCGGCAGGGAAAAAGCAGGATTGAAAATGGTTGCATGGATGGGTTGAACATATTCCCACAGATCAAACCCCCGGCAATGAACATCTATGGGTTTGAGGCGGGGCGCATCAGCCCACCAGAAACAGATGCTAAGCTAACAGATCGCTTGATGATGATTAGCTCAGAGAATGGTCTGAGGGCAGCGTGAACACCCAGCTCGCTCCACTAACGACTGTGTAAACAAGACGTGAGGGCAGAGCCGCTAACGTCATCCGAATGGAACCAAGTGTCAGTTACTGCATTATTTAGGGCTCCATAAAGCTATTGATTTCTGAGCTGCAGTGGCTCCCTGGTTATTTCTGTCATTGTCACGCTCATTAAACTGATGTATGGCACAGACTGCCCCCCCTCCTGCTGTTCTCCATGTTTCCTTCATTCATTGGCCGATGAATGCTACCTTTGATGGCCTTATGACTTAGCTGCAACCCTCTGAGAGGGTTGGGAACACTCTGCTCTGCCCCTGATGGCTATCTATGGGAGTTTTGCTCTAAGAAAAAAAACAACAACAGGATTTTGGAAATAGTTTGAGGAGACGAAGCAGAGTGGCAGGAAAAACTTCCTCTCTGCCAGCTGGAGGCGCTGCGCTGCCTGTCAGCCTGGGAAACCTGTAGTCATGTTTCTGATCAGTAGCTGGAGATTCTCCATAAAAAAATAAACTATTTATCATTTGCTTTAGGGCTGCAACTAACGATTTTTAAAAATCGATGAATCGGCCGATTATTTTTTCAATTAATCGATGAATCGGACAAAAAATAATTTTCTGTATTAACCTCTTTATTCCAAACTAAACATTTTAGACGGAACAAACAAGCACACAAGTACAGGTTGCTCATTAACTGTACTGGTGCAATATGAAAAATAAATGTTTGTGTTAAAACTACGCAAACTTACATGAGAAATGTAGCTGTACATCCACAAAATATAGCCTACTTTGTTTCATAAAGCGCAAAAAAAGACATTTTTGTTTTTAAAGCCCCTAAGGGGTTCAAACAATAGGCCCCCCCATTTCAACAAATTAGTTTTTTTAGACTAGAAGAGTTCTGCCTTTTAAGACAGGAAAGTATAGCAGTTAAAGTTGCTACTTGAGAAAATACTGAACCATAGAGATAAAAATAGCCCTGTGATTCAAATTATAAATTGTATTTGGAATAAAAATGAGTTGTGCTAAAAAACACATCCTCCAAAGACAGATATTTACATGGGAATGTGGCAGATAATTAATTGACATATTACTGATCTTGCTGGATTTTATTCTGCTTTACTTCCATAAATTGCAGGATCTTCTTTACTTTATCTTTGCCAGAAGATTTAAACTTTAAAAGCCTTGCCCTCATAATTTGCAAGTTAATTTATTTATAAAGTAAATGTAAACGCTGCTTAAGCTAATTCAAATGAAATTAAAAGTAAAATAAGTAGCCAACCTTATCCCTGTCTGTAACCTACTAACACGGTAAGGAAAGCATCAGATGAGCTACCTGAGAAACTAACGTTACGTTTCCCCACTTTAAAACCAAACAAACATGGTGGTTCCGCGCCATGTTCATTTGTTTTGACAAAAGTTGCATGTTACGACTTTTTTCACTTAACAAAGCGCAGGCTATTTTAATTATTGTGATCCATTTGCGCCGTCAATCCCGGCGCATGCGCGCTTCATTTGCAGTCTGGACGCTGAGGGTAAACCTGCGGCTCTGACTGCAGCGCTGAGAGGGACTCCTGCGGGAGAACGGGGTTGGGATGTGGGAGGCGCCCCACGGCAGAGTAGGAATGATACATGCTTTCACGTAAGAGTCTCCAAAAGCCGCCAGTGACACCGTAAAAAGTCGCCAGATTTGTCGCTAGTCGCTTTTTTGAAAAATAGTTGCTGGAGGGGTCTGAAAAGTCGCTGAGTTGGCAACACTGTACCTGCGCCGCTGGCTCGCTCTGCCGTATTTTTTTTTTCTTCCCCCGTTTCAGTCAAGTGGATGTGATGACGGCGGCGGATGACGCATTAATCGCGCGACACAACTAATCGATGATGAAATTCGTTGCCAACGCTTTTAAAAGTCGAATTTTATCGATTTGTTGTTGCAGCCCTAATTTGCTTTAAGCTTCATGCTGGTAGGAAACAAGACTAGAATATGAATCTGTTCCCAAGAAAAAAAAACTAATTCCTAATATTTATTATTAGTTGGGGACAGTAACCAGTTATTAGCCAAAGTAACTGTAAGCTACTTTTTCAAATGTCAAAGAATTTAGAAAACCTTCTTTTTATTAGAGTTTTAAATGTAATTAATTATTTGATGTAATATAAGGTGTTTATTAGTAACAACCTAAATAATTAAAGCTCAACACATCTGAAAACATTAAAAAACTAATTTTGATGTGTCTGGTGGATTAAAAAGGGCTGAAAGATTTTCACAAAACTGAAAATTACGATTATTTTCAACCAATATTGCGTTTTAATGACTTTAGAGATCAACTTTTATTGTCGTTTTGTACACATAGATTGTATGCAAACAAACTTTGGTTTTGTACAGATTTCAGACAGTAAATGAGCAGCAGCTTAGCAGAGAAACAAACATTTCCATCCATAAAGTGAAGCAGTGATCAAAGGTAAACAGCGTGGGAGAAAAACAAGGTGCAAAACGCACTGATATGGAAGTTCAGAGCGTTAATATATGTGGTGCAAAAATGCATTAGAAAAACATTTATTTTTTTAAGTTGAGTTCTTTTTGGTTTGTGACGTTATTCAGAGTTTTCTCATCAGTTCATCAGTGTGATGGCGGTGGGGAAGAAGCTGCTGCAGAACCTGCTGGTCCTGCATTGAATGCTGGGAAGCCTCTTCCCAGAGGGCAGCAGGGAGAACAGTCCATGGTGGGGGGGGTGAGGGGTCATTGATGATGTCACGGGCTCGGGACACGCAGCGCTGGGATGAAATGTCTTTAATGGAGGGAAGAGGAGCCCCCATGATCCTCTCTGCTGTTCTCACCTTCTTCCAGTCTGAGGCGCTGCAGCCTCCACACCACACAGTGAGACAGCTGCTCAGAACGATAAATAATAAATAAAAAATAAAAACGGTACTGTATGTAAAACCAACCCGCTGCCTGATGCATCATGGGATGCTGCGTGTTATCGTGTCTTTTTTAGAGATGTTTCATCTTCTTTGATCCCTTTCAGTTGGCAACTTTTTTATTTTTCCAGTCCTTGTTGGATCCTCTGTCTCGTCTGTTAGTAGACCTCAGTGCAGGAAGGCATTTCTTCATTTTAAATCACACTGGCTGTCATGTTGATCAAGTGCAGCAAATGTTTACCAGTGACTACAAATGGTTTCTGAAACACTTGGGAAGAATTTATGAAGCAAAGCAATCTGTTCACTTCTGTTTAACGGCGTTAAATCATCTGTCTATTTAATATTTGCTCTTTGCAAATTCCCCCAAATGCATGACACATCAAACATCCATCAGGTTCAGCAGATTGAGCTCATCGCACAGATTTTAATGACGCGCTGCAGCTTCATCTCTTTCTCTCTGACATTCTTAATAAATTATTATTCAAGACTGTAGGGAAAACATCAATGGTGGATTTCCAGATCAGTGAAAGTTAAACGTCGGTGCAACCAGAGGACAGAGGCCACCGTCCCCAAACACCCGAGGGAACGTCTTTGTCTTGGTGGTTCTGAGAAGAAATGAGAAAAACAAGCAACAAATGGTGCGACATGCTGCTGATGCTCAGGATGATACGTGCAAACCAGTGATGGTGAGATGGAGCCTCATGAAGCTTTGAACCGTTTGGCCAAATTGCTTCAACGATCCCCACAGTTCATGAGGCTCCATGGGAACATGTCTCCACCTACTGGTGGACAGCAGAACTACAGTTAGGAAATATAATCTGGGATTTTTTGCAATTGTTTTTTTTTTCTTTGAAGTTCCGTTGAAATTGTTCATGACTGGTGTGTTAATAAAATCTTTTGAAAGTTTCTTTTGTGCGTAAAATGTCTAAAAAAATCATTTAAGGTTGACAGTTTTTCTGCCATTTTAGTGAAATAAACTCAAGCAGACAATGAAAGCGTTTGTGCAAATGGGCAATGATGAGCAAAATGAAAGGTGTTAGTCATTTTTATTCTACAGTTTTTGGTTTTAATCGGGTTGGAAGTTATGTGACCAACCAATCTGATTTGGCAGCGTTTTTACTAGGGGTGTAAATCACATCCATCATGGCGATTCGATTCAGTATCGATTTCCTGACCCAACGATTCGATTATTTTCGATACTCAAGAATACACCACGATTCGATTCGATTCGATTCGATTAATCGGTTAATTTTTTTTTTATTATTGTTATTTTTTTTACACCTTACAGGCTAAACAAAGTTTCAAGTTTGAAATAAATCAATGAAAGCTGTAATATCGTTATGCATTTTCATTAGAAAAAACAGCAAATAACAGAAGTAGAAAAGTTGCATCGAAAAATACTGCAAAAATACTGCAGAAAATCAGTGTAATGAGTTCAATGCAATACCTCGGCTCCAGAGAAACTGTCCAACATATTTTTTTAGAATGTAATAAATATACTCAGGAAAGAGAGATGTTGTGTAGAGAGTTAGACAGGAATAAAAACAAACTACATATAAGGGAATTGTTTCAAAGGTCATCTGGGGATGTAGTTTTTGGTAGTATTTTTAATTTTCTAAGAAGAACGGGTATTTTAGGGAGAATATAATAGTTTGTCTGGTCCATACTCCATTCTGGAAGGTGGCGGTAATGCACCTATAAGTTGTTTGCCAACCGCCATTAAAAAAAGAAGAAGAAGAAGGCTTCAGAGTGTCGACGTCACCGCCCCTTGAGAGACGCTCCGCTGCTCCTCTCCCAGATTGTAGCTGACCGCAAACAGTGCCGCAGACAGGAGGCCGGCTTGTTTTGTTTTTATGACCGAAATTGCGGAAAACAACTCGTGAAGTTTGATCCGCTAGAAGAGCGAGGTGCGCGAGAACGCTGGGAGCCTTTTTCCACCTGGATCTCCGCTCTTTTTGGCCCTCATGTCCCTCCGTCGTGGGACTAAACTCGACCCCACTTCCTCGCCGCCTCGGCCGTATCTAGACCCACAGCGTGTAGCCCAGACCACGCTTCAATACTGAGCATAATTTAAAAATGTCTGTGTGAAGCTCACTGCAACACACTGCTGTAAGAGTATAACCAGGAAGCGCGGTAGGAGGGCAAAATAGGTTTAGCGCCACCGCAGCACGGGAGGAGAATTACGCCCAGGAGCAAATGGATAAAAATAGACCGGAGGAAAAAAACCCAACATGAATCGATTATCTTGCGGACGTGTCGATGCATCGGATCGTCGGCTGTTTGATCGATGCATCGATACAAAACGATTATTATTTACACCCCTAGTTTTTACCCAATCTTTTTTTTGTACTAGGGCAAACCAATAAATTTGTTTAAACAGCAACGGTTCGTTTTCTACAAGTAGAATAAGTTTTCTTTGTCTAAAATCTCTATGAAAGTCATTTTCTAAGATGTTCCATTTGTCCTCCTCTGACCTCAGAACTTAATAAAAAGAATAAAAATAAACAGAGACTTTTAGTGTCACCTTGTTAAATAGCAGAGCTCAGTCTGCTCTAGAACGCAGAACTTTCTTCCAGACTGACGATGATTGTTTTTTACTTTCGGCTACTTTAGATCGCAGATGAGATGTAAAATAACAGCAAATATAGGGAATAATATGTTGAGACTCCAGAAGAAGGAGCAATACAGTTTGTCCAAGTGGAGTTGCCATATGACAGAAAAGGGCAGATCCCCGAGCAGATCTGGCATTGGTCGAACCTTCTTTTCACGTATGATAGGAAGATCCTGGAAGATGCCGACAGCAGGAACAGCTGATCAGTCATGTGAGGTAAAAGGTCACCGGCTGATTGAAAAACATCTCTGCTGCAGTGAGGTGCTTCTCTTCCTCTGATTGACTGAAAAGATTGGAAATCAGTTTGTTCAAAGAAATCCATTTGAGTATTGAGTGATATCAGGAGAGTCTCTAAAATCCACATGAATGCAGTGAAGTTCAAAGAGATAAAGATGTAATAGTTTATTCATCTCAAATCATTTGGTGAATCTCGTTTGCTCGTTTGAATCAACCTGTGGATCATATCTGGGAGTTTTTTCATCTTCACTGGCTTCAGTTTCCTCTTCATCCGACATTAAACATCATCTCAGATCTGTTCATCTGAAATGGCTGGAAAGCTTCAGATTTCACTGACTCGTTTGAAAGTTGAACTAAAATCCACGTCAGTCTGTTTCCCGTCCTCCGTCGGTAATGAAACCTTTATCTGGCATAACGTTATAAATGGAGGCACTGCTCAGTAAAGCTGAGGGTTAAGCGGAGTGACTTCAGTCATTTTAGGACTGAATTAATTTGCACGTCAGAGAACCATTTTCAGCCAATTATGATAATAACTGCATCCATCAAACGAAGGAAACAAAGAGTTTAAAAACAGGTTCAAATGTCAGAGATGAAATATCAGATTATACTTTTAGATCCCATTAAAGTCTCCTTCGTCTCGCTCTATAATCATAGACCTTCCAAAATTAGGAGGATTTCATTCTTCATTCATTTTAACACAACGCTCTGTGAAAGTACTAAACATTTCATTGTGTTGCAGATTAAAGTGATAAAAGTCCAAACTTTGTAATAAACGGGTTCCTTTCTCTGCAGGTTACCAACCAAAATAACCCCAAAAAATCGAATCCGATTGATGTTCACATAAAATATCAAGGTTCCACTGATAAACTGCTTCTTTTTCCTCAGGTGGGTTTTACAGCTTCCAGAAGATTTTATAACTCCTGAACTTTTGTACACTTGTTCATTTTGCTTTGACATATAGTAATGGAAAAGGTTGTTGATCTACACAGAGCAAAATCACAAGTGGATGCGTTTTTGTTTATGGCACCAGTGGCTCACTTTTCTAACAGTAGGCTGGCAGGGAAGGAGGGATGAGAGAAGAGGAGAGACATGCAGGCAGCGGCGTAGGAAGCGGGGGGGACGGGGGGGACATGTCCCCCCCAATATAAAAGCCAGGTGGATATGTCCCCCCCAAAAATTGTACCGCAAAATATTGGATTTTGACATTTTTTTAACTAGCGTGCTTTTATTTTGAAGGCGCAGCATAGCGTTACGTCACTGTACTCCACCTCCCCTCTCTGAACTGCTGAGTGTTTGAGCACTCAGTCAGCAGGGAGGGAAACGGCGACACAGAAATCAGAAACTTGTGAAAGAGGTAAAATAGTCTGTCGGGTTGCTGCTATGAATATTGCCCATTTATAACGTTTTGTTTTTAGTTCACTTTCATATATAGAAACTGAATCTTTTTGGTTTAGTCATCTTAGTCTTGTACGGAAGAGGATTAGGGCCACTGAAAAAAAAAGTTAACTGATTTTTACATTTTTTTTTTAGTTTAACATGGGGAAAAAAGTCAGAATTCTGACTTTTCTCAGAATTCTGACTTTTTTCTTCTGACTTTTTTCTCAGAATTCTGACTTTAATCTCAGAATTCTGACTTTTTTTCTCAGAAATCTGACAGATGATTAATATTTCTAATCAATTTACAGTGTTTTTATTTTTTTTCGGGGGGTACTTATACAGATACATAAAAACAAGTAGGTCTAACTAAAAAATAACCAGAATATATGTTTAGAGTAAAGATTGACTAGTGTTTACACAAGCACACAATTTCAAATCTGCTGAGCTTGCTGTGCAAGAAAATGTAAAATATACATATAAAGAAATATAACAGGAAGTACTGCTAAAACATAAACTAAATGTTAAATAATGTAGATATTGGTTTAAAAAATTCTTCAGATTTGGAAATTTGGAAGGAATACATAATTTTGAAATTAATCAACAAATCTGGTTAAAAAAAAATAAAAAAAAAAAAATAAAAGTTGCACTTTTTTACTTGAGGAATTTGTTGAATAACTTCATAATTATGAGTTTAACTAGTTGGAGGTAATGCTACACTTCTCTGCTTCCTGTCCTGCTCATAAAAGGTAAACATTATAAACCCACCATCCATTTTCTACATTATTTGGAAAACACAACACAAATGTAATATAACAAAAGTATGTTTAAAAACAAACATGTTAGCATCCAGCCATAGCCATGTCTGTTTTAGAGACTAGCTCTCTTCTGCTCCTCCATTAATGAGGGGACCCCTCGGACACATAAAAAGTTGCCTAATTCCGTCATTTTCCACCAATGTGTCACTGGCCACCTCAAACAACTCACATCTTTGTCAGTGAAGCTGAGTGCTCCACATCTCTTCCTTCATGGTGACCATCTACATTAAGATCCAAAATTCTGAGATTAAAGTCAGAATTCTGACCTTTTTCCCGTATTAAACTGAAATGAAATTTAAAAATCACTTAACTTTTTTTTTTTTTTTCAGTGGCCCTAATCCTCTTCCGTAGTCTTGGGCTGATCACTCATCCAATATTTAACTGCTAACTTTCTCTAGATGTTTGCTACGCTAGCCAAAATGTTTTTTTTTTATATATATCTCATTTCAGTACAATGCCACCACCAACTAAAAGGCTGAAACAGCAGTAGGACTGACTCAGATTTTTTTAAAAAGAGAAACGTCAGTGTGAGTTACAGTCACCTAACACAACTTGTGTTGAAATTAGCCCGATCTGGGCGTGCGTTTAACGAGGATTGTTTTATTTTTTGCGTGGTTTTGATTCGCCGAAATTGACAGATGTTATACCTGCCGCGCTCCTGATCGTTAGTTAAAACCACAGGGAGAATTAATTTTAATTCTTAGCAGCAGCGGTCGCATTGGTTGTGCAGCAGTCCACTGCACAACCACTAATTAACCAACTAATTAACTTCTGCACCTTTATTTCCTCAAATAAACTGCTGGCTCCTCTTTTTAGACGATAAACAGATTAACACAACATTGACAACTCTGTAGTTTTCTCTGTTCTGTACTGCAAATTGGAATTAAAGGCGCCATTTCTACCAAAGGTCTGGACAGACTGGCGACCTGTCTAGAGTGTACCCCGCACCAGCACCTCCCGACCCCACTAAGGGACAGGGTGTACAGAAAATGGAAGGATGGATGGATTTCTACCAAAGGTTGATAATGCGTTTTTGAACCAGATGCTTCAAAGCGCCCTGTCCATAATTCTTCAACACACTGTCAGCTCCCTCTGTCAGTCAACCTATATAAATTAATTTTTGACCATTATTGCAAGTTTGACAAAATAAAACATATCAAACTTTGCACATGTGTGGCTTAGTGAATTGTTTTTAATCCAACTGAAATATTTGATTTTCTAGTGTGATGCAGACACTAAATATGCTAAGGGTTGAAGCCCTTGAAAGACATCTCCCTTTGCTTAATAAAAGACTCCAGTCATTTTGTTTGGTGATATGCTCACATCTTATGAACAAATGGATAATGTAAATTTTAAATGCATTATTTTTGCAAGACACATTTATAAAGGAATAAAGTAAAAGATTAAATAGCCTTTTTTTTAAGTAGCATACTTGCTGATGAAGGTTCTCAGTCATCCAGGTCATAGTCATTCCGTAAAAATTCAAAAAATATCCACTGGACTTGGTTTTCAAGATTTGAAGACGTTTCTCCACCTCTCCAGGAAGCTTTCTCAATTCAAATGTCTGGATCCGCAGTGAGTTTGAGTCTTATATAGACAACGCCTTGTATCGCTTGGAAACATGCAATGGTAACCGATGAATGGGTCGTTAGTTCCATCGTTAGCCTGTAATATCTGAACCTGTCTATGATTCTAGGGGTCGGTCGTTAAAGGGGGGATTGCCATTAAGGGGGGGATTGTCTCCTGTAATACCTGAAACCTGTCTGTGATTGTTAAGGGTTGGTCGTTAAGGAGGTATTGTTCACCGGCTGGGGCGGGTGGGTCCCTCGTTCCTCTTTGATGGGGTGGGGGGTTTGGTGATATCTGGAAGGGATCATGTCTATGATTGAATTGTATGTTTTTGGAAGCTGGAATCTGAGTCCACCACCTCTGTTTAAAGTTGGTTTTTCTCTCTTAACATAGATGGCTTCCTTCACGCCCCTCTCAAACCACCTATTTTCTTTATCCAGAATATGGACATTCTGGTCCTCAAAAGAATGTCCTTTGTCCATAAGGTGTAGGTGTACTGCGGAGTCTTGTCCAGAGGCAGCCGCTCTTCTGTGTTGGGCCATGCGTCTGTGGAGAGGTTGTTTTGTTTCGCCAATATAAAGATCAGAGCATTCCTCGCTGCACTGAACAGCATATACCACTCCGCTCATATTTGGTCTGGGGGTTTTATCTTTAGGGTGCACTAGCCTCTGTTTAAGGGTTTGGTTTGGCTTGAAATGTACTGGGATCTTGTGTTTGGAGAAAATCCTCTTGAGCTTTTCAGACACTCCAGCAAACAGCAACAAAAACATCACAATCCCTTATGTTGCTGGAGTGTCTGAAAAGCTCAAGAGGATTTTCTCCAAACACAAGATCCCAGTACATTTCAAGCCAAACCAAACCCTTAAACAGAGGCTAGTGCACCCTAAAGATAAAACCCCCAGACCAAATATGAGCGGAGTGGTATATGCTGTTCAGTGCAGCGAGGAATGCTCTGATCTTTATATTGGCGAAACAAAACAACCTCTCCACAGACGCATGGCCCAACACAGAAGAGCGGCTGCCTCTGGACAAGACTCCGCAGTACACCTACACCTTATGGACAAAGGACATTCTTTTGAGGACCAGAATGTCCATATTCTGGATAAAGAAAATAGGTGGTTTGAGAGGGGCGTGAAGGAAGCCATCTATGTTAAGAGAGAAAAACCAACTTTAAACAGAGGTGGTGGACTCAGATTCCAGCTTCCAAAAACATACAATTCAATCATAGACATGATCCCTTCCAGATATCACCAAACCCCCCACCCCATCACAGAGGAACGAGGGACCCACCCGCCCCAGCCGGTGAACAATACCTCCTTAACGACCAACCCTTAACAATCATAGACAGGTTTCAGGTATTACAGGAGACAATCCCCCCCTTAATGGCAATCCCCCCTTTAACGACCGACCCCTAGAATCATAGACAGGTTCAGATATTACAGGCTAACGATGGAACTAACGACCCATTCATCGGTTACCATTGCATGTTTCCAAGCGATACAAGGCGTTGTCTATATAAGACTCAAACTCACTGCGGATCCAGACATTTGAATTGAGAAAGCTTCCTGGAGAGGTGGCGAAACGTCTTCAAATCTTGAAAACCAAGTCCAGTGGATATTTTTTGAATTTTTACGGAAAAAGTAGCATACTTAAGATATGTTTCTGTTGAATACGAATCTCAGATTTCCGACATGTGTCCCCCCCAATAGTAAACATATTCCTACGCCCTTGCATGCAGGCCACACAGGTCAGATCTGAACCCGAGTGGCCGGCTTCAGGGACTAAGGCCACCATACATGGGTCATGGACCCACCGAAGCACGGCCCAGGAAGCGGCTTTAAAACTGGACTTAGATAAAAAAGGGAAGAACTGAACCCGAATAAATGAAGGTCTGCAAATATCAGCATGCGGTGAGAGCGTTACCCTCTGAAAACTAAAATCTGTGAATCTGGATGTCATTAAAACACCTTGTATCTGATCCAGTCTACTTTTACAGACACCCAATATTTCAGGACCATCTTTTGTAAGTTTGACACCTAACAATAAACAATTTAATCCAACACAAAAGAGCGCCCTCCTCTGGACAAGACTCCGCAGTACATCTACACCTTGTGGACAAAAGGACATTCTTTGGAGGACCAGAATGTTCACATTCTGGATAAAGAAAATAGGTGGTTTGAGAGGAAGGAAGCATCTATGTTCAGAGAGAAACACCAACTTTAAACAAGTGGTGGACTCAGATTCCAGCTTCCAAAAACTTACAATTCAGTTATAGAGGTGATCCCTTCCAGGTATCATAACACCCCCCACCCAACCACAGAGGAACGAGGGACCTACTCGCTCCAGCCGGTGAACAATAACTCCTTAACGACCGAGTCTCAGAATCATAGACAGGTTTCAGGTATTACAGGCTAACAATGGAACCAAACGACCCATTCATCGGTTACCATTTGCATGTTTCCAAGCGATACAAGGCTTTGTCCATATAAGACTCAAACTCACTGCGGATCCAGACATTTGAATTGAGAAAGCTTCCTGGAGAGGTGGAGAAACGTCTTCAAATCTTGGAAACCAGGTCCAGTGGATTGTTTTTAAACTTTTACAGAATTTAATCCCAGTTTCTCAGGGCCCTGCTGGCCTCCTATTCAAACTTTTATTCAACAAAACTTCAAAAAGCAGCTTGGATTGAAGGTTTCTGGTTCCTCCTCCACCGTGCCATTCCTCGACCGCATCCAGCCCAGCCTCCATTATCTGTCCGAGCTACAGCTTGAATGGCCCAGGAAAATGATTTTTGTAAACACTTCAATATTCCTGTTCCCAGTAAAACAAATGAAGTCAGAGGCTGAATCCGGACACCAAGTTTTTCCTCTTTCATCCATTACACACAGCTTTGCTTTGCACAGATAAGTTGGATTTTGAAGAAATGCTTTGATAATTTTATTGCTCATTTAGGAAATGTTCCCACTTTCTTTCTTCTGCTTGTGTTTAATTATCAGACTGAGATTAATATTCATCAGTTTCAATAATGACTTCAAAGCTGAAGCTAAAAATAAATCATTTTGGGGCCAAAGTTCCACTGCAGTGAGGAAAGTTGCTTACCAATAAATTTCAGGCTGTAAAACCAGCTTAACAAACGCAGCAAAGCAGTTATATCCATGAGATTAAGTTGAGCCTAACATCCAAATGTTTGATGGAACTCACTGAGTTTGCCAAGATTATTACGGCTAGACTAGACTCAGGAACAGACCGACGTCATCCTTTTGTGGCAGAAATAATAATCCTTTGTTTCTCCCCCTCCCATGCAAACACAGAGATCTATTGTAATCCTACATCATCTGCTAAATCAATAGATTTTGGTCTATTGAGATAAAAATTAAGTGCTACTAATTTGAGATGTGAGTAAATACAGGAGGAGTTTGAATCAAATGCAGCTAAAGGAAAGACTTCTGCTCAGACTCTGGCTCATTAGCTTCATCATACAGACATGGAAGACGATCTAATTTAGCTAAAAGTCTTTGACAAACGTGATTCTGTCAGTTATTTCCTTGTTTTAACCTTTTGGAAATAGATATAGAGGAAATAGACCTTATATCCTTGGAAATCCTGTTGATCACCTATGGAGCCAAAGGTGATGAGAACAGGAGGAGCAGCAGAGATTTTTTTTTTCTGTTCTCACTTTTCTTTTGAGTGCATTTTGACATTTTTATACTTCCATTAAAACCATTTCACAAGTGGTCTGAACTAATTTAGCCAAATTAACTATACCTATGGCAATGGTAACATTTGATCCTAACTCACATAAGAAAAAAGAAATTCCAGTCCTTTCTTCACCTCTTCCTTATTCATAGATATATCTACATATGTCCCCTCCCATACAAACACACTCTTGCTTTTAACAAAAAGAGAGAAAAAAACAGCCAAAGAAAAAAAACTCAGTAACAGTAAAATAATGCTTTAACTCTGTAGTAGAGGCCTGCGTGGGATTTTCCAGTCCCAAGCCCTCCCGGTCCCGCAGTGTTCATGTCGGGATCTGGAGATCTACCATCTGTCTCCAGCAGAGAGCGCTGTGGGCTTCCTGAGCTGGAGTCCTCAGCACACCTGGGGATCATCAGCTCATCAGAAGACCTCCCTACATAAGCAGCAGTCAGACCTTCCTTCGACGCCGCAGTGTTGACCTAGTTTGGTTAGCGAACCTGAGCCTTTGAAATCCTAGTGAATACTAGTTGCCTCTTGAGAGAAACTAGCCTTTTAACTTGTTCTTGTCTTCTTTGCTCGCAGAAACCCGACTGAAGTCTGAAGCTCTGGATGAGCATAACCTGGAAATCTGCCTGCCTGCCCACGTAAGCCAAACCTGAAGATCTCAGTCTGGATTCCTCCGTCAGTTCTCTGGGAAGAGCTAGGAAACAAACCCAAGTACGAAAACTCTCTGGCTAGAAGCTAGACGCTGCTGCTGCTGAGCTCTCTGCTACTTCCACAGGATCTGGACCCAACCGGTTCCCCCTCTCAAAGGATCTGTTAGAACCTCTTCAAGGTACGATCAGAATTCAACTCATTCGTCAAGCCATAACCACCTGGCTAACCAAACTCTCATCTCTCCAGATATAAGAGTAACCAGTCCCGGACCTGCACCAGAACCAGTTCCTGATTAACTCTGTGTGTGTTCCCAAATAAACATTGTTAAATTTTCCTCTGTCTCCGTTAGTGTTCTGCTTGTGGGTTTTCGTTCATTAAACCAATCATGACAGTTCAGTCCCACCCGCTCCAGAAAAGAATTATGATTTTCGGTCCCGCTTCCGCCCGCACCTGTAATAGTTTGTCCCGCTCTCGCCCGCAATTCCAGCGTAGCTAAGCACATTACTGGCCGATTCTTCACCGCATAGTGCATGACGCGCATTAGGTGGCACGAGCTGCAATATCCATCACATTGGGATGTATATATATGATAGACATAGACTAGTAATTTATGACTTTATTGTACATTTTAAAACACATTTTAGTTCGCGAGACTGCAGCTCATCAACCCTCCCGTCCGAACCCGCACTGTGCGCTCACCCCCCCGCCCGCACCCGCAATGAGCTTTCAATATTTGTCCCACGTCGCACTGCTTTGCGTTGGATCCCGTGGGACTCCTGCAGGAGTGCAGGGCTCTACTCTACAGCATGAAGAGTTTCTCAAACCTAATTTTGTCACATGATGAAATCGGATCTCGCTTGTGAAATAAACTGCATCCAGTTCTTTAAATATTTCTTAACCTTGCTGGTTCTTATCTAAAAGAAAAAGTAAGTCTTAGTCTTGGTAGTCTTGGCAGAGTGGGAGAATAGAGATAGAATGAAGCAGAATGATGAAAAAGGGGTCCCTATGTCCTCCAGCAGTCTAAGCCTATAGCAGCAGAACTATAGAGATAGATCAGGATAACCTGAGCCACTCTAACTAGAAGCTTTATCAAAAAGGAAAGTTTTAAGCCTAGCCTTAAAAGTAGACAGGGTGTCTGCCTCACAGACTAAAACTGGTAGTTGGTTCCACAGGAGAGGAGCCTGATGACTAAAAGATCTGCCTCCCATTCTACTTTTAGAAATTCTAGGAACCACTAGTAAACCTGCAGATTGAGAGCGAAGTGCTCTGTTAGGAACATAAGGAACAATCAGATCTCTGATATCAGATGGAGCTTGGCCATTTAAGGCTTTATATGTGAAAAGGAGGATTTTAAATTCTATTCTGGATTTAACAGGAAGCCAATGAAGAGAAGCCAGGATAGGAGAGATATGATCTCTCTTTTTAATTTTCATTAGAACTCTGGCTGCAGCATTTTGGATCAGCTGAAGGCTTTTAACTACAGTTTGTGGACTTCCTGATAGTAAAGAATTACAATAGTCCAGCCTTGAAGTAACAAATGCATGGACTAGTTTCTCAGCATCACCCCTGGACAGGATATTTCTAATTTTTGCAATATTCCTCAGATGAAAGAAGGAAATTCTAGAAACCTCTTTGATATGGGATTTAAATGACAGGTCCTGATCAAAAACAACACCAAGGTTTTTTACTTTATTATCTGAAATCAGTTTAATCCCATCCAAATGAAGTGACTGACTAATCAGCTTCTTTTTTAGAGACTCTGGTCCAAAGACTATACCTTCTGTTTTGTCTGCATTCAGAAGCAGAAAGTTAAGAGTCATCCAGGTTTTTCTGTCTTCAGACATGCCTGTAATCTATGTAATGGGTTAGCTTCATCTGGATTATAGACAGATATAGCTGGGTATCATCAGCATAACAGTGGAAATTAATCCCACGCTGTCTAATAATTCTACCAATTGGGAGCATGTATAAAGTAAAGAGAATTGGTCCTAGCACTGATCCCTGTGGTACTCCACAGGTAACCTTTGAGCATGAGGAAGATCTATCATTAACATGAACAAACTGAATTCGATCAGATAGATCAGATTTAAACCAGTCTAGTGCTGTTCCTTTAATTCCAACAAAATATTCAAGTCTTTCTAAAAGAATATTATGATCAACTGGATCAAATGCAGCACTGAGATCCAACAGGACGAGCACAGATACAAGTCCATTATCTGAGGCCATGAGAATATCATTAGTGACTTTCACCAGAGCTGTTTCAGTGCTATGATGAGCTCTAAAGCCAGACTGAAACTCTTCAAAAAGTTCATTATGGTGGAAGTGATCGCAAACTTGTTTGGCAACTACTTTCTCAAGAATTTTAGATCAGAAAGGAAGATTGGATATAGGTCTATAATTGACCAAGTCATCTGGGTTAAGAGACGGTTTCTTAAGCAGAGGTTTAATTACAGCAACCTTAAAAGCTTTAGGTACATATCCCTGTAACAGAGATAGATTAATCACATCTAAAATGGAGGAGGAGATCAAAGGGAATACCTCCTTAAATAACCTGGTTGGAACTGGATCTAACATCCAAGTTGAAGGCTTAGATGAAGACAATAATTTTGCTAATTCAGAAAGTTCAACTGGAAAGCAGTCTAAACCCGGTTCAGATTCCATGACTATCTCAGATACAATCGCGGATAGAGGAGTGCTTATGATCTTATTTCTAATAAGATCAATCTTATTTAAAAAGAATCCCATAAAATCATTGCTGCTAAGAGCAGGTGGGATGGACGGTTCAACAGAGCTATGGCTCTGGGTGAGTTTGGCAACTGGATTAGGAAGATATCTAGGATTATTCTTATTCTCCTTTATTAATGAGAAATATGCTGCTCTTGCTTTACAAAGGGTCCTCTTATACAGCAGTAAACTATTTTTCCAGACTAGGTAGGATTCCCGCAGGTGGTGGACGATACAAAGTTACAAAAAGAAGAGGTTTTCTTGCTTTGCAATTTGGATGTGGGAAGTTAAGGGTTAAATTTTCAATGAGTTGTAATTATTAACTGCCTTTGGAGTAATCAGTAAGTCAGACTGAAAGATTGTTGCTACTCCTCCTCCTCGCCCAGAACTTCTGGGGATGTGAACATTTAAATAGCTTGAAGGAGTTGCCTCATTTATGCTCACATAATCCTCTAGCTGCAGCCAGGTTTCTGTAAGGCAACACAAGTCAATGTGATTATCACAAATCAAGTCATTAACTAGCAGACTTTTAGAGGAAAGATATCTTATGTTAAACAGACCACATTTAATCATTTTAGCTTTTTCCCCAGTTGAGTTATTTTCATTTTAATTAGATTATCATGATTTACTCCTTTGGGAATATTTGCTAATTTATTAGATTTTGGTCGTGGGCAAGACACTGTCTGGATGGAGTAAAGAGTGCTCTAGTAAAGAGAAGTGTCGTGTCCACAGCCTCATCATGTTCTGACTAGACTATTGTAACTCTTTCCTCTTTGGCGTTCCTCAAAAATCCCTCCATAAACTCCTACTGGTCCAGAACTCAGCTGCCTGCCGCCACTGTGCTCCCCTGATTCCCTCTGCGGCTGCGCTGGCTTTGTATGTTTTGAATGGTTTTTATTCTGTGTTTTGACTTTGTTTCTCCCATTGTGTTTTTATCTTTTGTACGGTGGCCTTGAGTGTCCAGAAAGGTGCCTTTTAAACAAAATGTATTATTATCGTGTGAAAAAGGTATTCAACTATACAGTCCAGTTAAACAAAAGGGATCGATGGATTTCACTCAGTCTGCATTTTATTTTACTCTACAAAATAAAACAAACAAAAAACAATACACCATCAGCTCTCGTGCATCATCTTTAGCCCTGTTCTGAGTTTGTCTCTCACTAATTAACCCTACAGAAAGGCTGTGAAGGTCTCCACATATCTTTACCCAAGAACAAAGATAGATAATTGAAAATAACACAAATATTCCTTTGAAGTTCTGCACTCTTCAATACAATTCTGTTAGCAGGACACACTCCTTCCCCAACCCATGATGCCCCCACCACCATGCCAGGCTGTTAGCAGGACACACTCCTTCCCCCACCCATGATGCCCCCACCACCATGCTAGGCTGTTAGCAGGACACACTCCTGCCCCAACCCATGATGCCCCCACCACCATGCTAGGCTGTTAGCAGGACACACTCCTGCCCCAACCCATGATGCCCCCACCACCATGCTAGGCTGTTAGCAGGGCACACTCCTGCCCCAACCCATGATGCTCCCACCACCATGCTAGGCTTTTAGCAGGGCACACTCCTGCCCCAACCCATGATGCTCCCACCACCATGCTAGGCTTTTAGCAGGGCACACTCCTGCCCCAACACATGATGCTCCCACCACCATGCTAGGCCGTTAGCAGGGCACACTCCTGCCCCAACCCATGATGCCCCCACCACCATGCTAGGCTGTTAGCAGGACACACTCCTGCCCCAACTCATGATGCCCCCACCACCATGCCAGGCTGTTAGCAGGACACACTCCTTCCCCCACCCATGATGCCCCCACCACCATGCTAGGCTGTTAGCAGGACACACTCCTGCCCCAACCCATGATGCCCCCACCACCATGCTAGGCTGTTAGCAGGGCACACTCCTGCCCCAACCCATGATGCTCCCACCACCATGCTAGGCTTTTAGCAGGGCACACTCCTGCCCCAACACATGATGCTCCCACCACCATGCTAGGCTTTTAGCAGGGCACACTCCTGCCCCAACACATGATGCTCCCACCACCATGCTAGGCCGTTAGCAGGGCACACTCCTGCCCCAACCCATGATGCCCCCACCACCATGCCAGGCTGTTAGCAGGACACACTCCTTCCCCAACCCATGATGCCCCCACCACCATGCTAGGCTGTTAGCAGGGCACACTCCTGCCCCAACCCATGATGTCCCCACCACCATGCCAGGCTGTTAGCAGGACACACTCCTTCCCCAACCCATGATGCTCCCACCACCATGCCAGGCTGTTAGCAGGACACACTCCTTCCCCAACCCATGATGCTCCCACCACCATGCTAGGCTGTTAGCAGGACACACTCCTGCCCCAACCCATGATGCCCCCACCACCATGCTAGGCTGTTAGCAGGGCACACTCCTGCCCCAACCCATGATGTCCCCACCACCATGCCAGGCTGTTAGCAGGACACACTCCTTCCCCAACCCATGATGCTCCCACCACCATGCCAGGCTGTTAGCAGGACACACTCCTTCCCCAACCCATGATGCTCCCACCACCATGCTAGGCTGTCAGCAGGACACACTCCTGCCCCAACCCATGATGCCCCCACCACCATGCTAGGCTGTTAGCAGGGCACACTCCTTCCCCAACCCATGATGCCCCCACCACCATGCTAGGCTGTTAGCAGGACACACTCCTGCCCCAACACATGATGCTCCCACCACCATGCTAGGCTGTTAGCAGGGCACACTCCTGCCCCAACCCATGATGCCCCCACCACCATGCTAGGCTGTTAGCAGGGCACACTCCTGCCCCAACATATGATGCCCCCACTACCATGCTAGGCCGTTAGCAGGGCACACTCCTGCCCCAACCCATGATGCTCCCACCACCATGCCAGGCTGTTAGCAGGACACACTCCTTCCCCAACCCATGATGCTCCCACCACCATGCTAGGCTGTTAGCAGGACACACTCCTGCCCCAACCCATGATGCCCCCACCACCATGCTAGGCTGTTAGCAGGGCACACTCCTGCCCCAACCCATGATGTCCCCACCACCATGCCAGGCTGTTAGCAGGACACACTCCTTCCCCAACCCAAGATGCTCCCACCACCATGCCAGGCTGTTAGCAGGACACACTCCTTCCCCAACCCATGATGCTCCCACCACCATGCTAGGCTGTCAGCAGGACACACTCCTGCCCCAACCCATGATGCCCCCACCACCATGCTAGGCTGTTAGCAGGGCACACTCCTTCCCCAACCCATGATGCCCCCACCACCATGCTAGGCTGTTAGCAGGACACACTCCTGCCCCAACACATGATGCTCCCACCACCATGCTAGGCTGTTAGCAGGGCACACTCCTGCCCCAACCCATGATGCTCCCACCACCATGCTAGGCCGTTAGCAGGACACACTCCTGCCCCAACCCATGATGCCCCCACCACCATGCTAGGCTGTTAGCAGGGCACACTCCTGCCCCAACATATGATGCCCCCACTACCATGCTAGGCCGTTAGCAGGGCACACTCCTGCCCCAACCCATGATGCCCCCACCACCATGCCAGGCTGTTAGCAGGACACACTCCTTCCCCAACCCATGATGCCCCCACCACCATGCTAGGCTGTTAGCAGGGCACACTCCTGCCCCAACCCATGATGTCCCCACCACCATGCCAGGCTGTTAGCAGGACACACTCCTTCCCCAACCCATGATGCTCCCACCACCATGCCAGGCTGTTAGCAGGACACACTCCTTCCCCAACCCATGATGCTCCCACCACCATGCTAGGCTGTCAGCAGGACACACTCCTGCCCCAACCCATGATGCCCCCACCACCATGCTAGGCTGTTAGCAGGGCACACTCCTTCCCCAACCCATGATGCCCCCACCACCATGCTAGGCGGTTAGCAGGACACACTCCTGCCCCAACCCATGATGCCCCCACCACCATGCCAGGCTGTTAGCAGGACACACTCCTTCCCCAACCCATGATGCCCCCACCACCATGCTAGGCTGTTAGCAGGGCACACTCCTGCCCCAACCCATGATGTCCCCACCACCATGCCAGGCTGTTAGCAGGACACACTCCTTCCCCAACCCATGATGCTCCCACCACCATGCCAGGCTGTTAGCAGGACACACTCCTTCCCCAACCCATGATGCTCCCACCACCATGCTAGGCTGTCAGCAGGACACACTCCTGCCCCAACCCATGATGCCCCCACCACCATGCTAGGCTGTTAGCAGGGCACACTCCTTCCCCAACCCATGATGCCCCCACCACCATGCTAGGCGGTTAGCAGGACACACTCCTGCCCCAACCCATGATGCCCCCACCACCATGCTAGGCTGTTAGCAGGGCACACTCCTTCCCCAACCCATGATGCCCCCACCACCATGCTAGGCCATTAGCAGGGCACTCCTGCCCCAACCCATGATGCTCCCACCACCATGCTAGGCTGTTAGCAGGGCACACTCCTGCCCCAACCCATGATGCCCCCACCACCATGCTAGGCCGTTAGCAGGGCACACTCCTGCCCCAACCCATGATGCTCCCACCACCATGCTAGGCCGTTAGCAGGACACACTCCTGCCCCTACCCATGATGCCCCCACCACCATGCTAGGCCGTTAGCAGGACACACTCCTGCCCCAACCCATGATGCACCCACCACCATGCTAGGCCGTTATCAGGACACACTCCTGCCCCAACCCATGATGCACCTACCACCATGCTAGGCCGTTAGCAGGACACACTCCTGCCCCAACCCATGATGCCCCCACCACCATGCTAGGTCGTTAGCAGGGTACACTCCTGCCCCAACCCATGATGCCCCCAACACCATGCTAGGCTGTTAGCAGGACACACTCCTGCCCCAACCCATGATGCTCCCACCACCATGCTAGGCCGTTAGCAGTGCACACTCCTGCCCCAACCCATGATGCCCCCACCACCATGCTAGGCTGTTAGCAGGACACACTCCTGCCCCAACAAATGATGCTCCCACCACCATGCTAGGCTGTTAGCAGGGCACACTCCTGCCCCAACCCATGATGCTCCCACCACCATGCTAGGCCGTTAGCAGGACACACTCCTGCCCCAACCCATGATGCCCCCACCACCATGCTAGGCTGTTAGCAGGGCACACTCCTGCCCCAACATATGATTCCCCCACTACCATGCTAGGCCGTTAGCAGGGCACACTCCTGCCCCACCCCATGATGCACCCACCACCATGCTAGGCCGTTAGCAGGGCACACTCCTGCCCCAACCCATGATGCCCCCACCACCATGCTAGGCCGTTAGCAGGGCTTACTCCTGCCCCAACACATGATGCTCCCACCACCATGCTAGGCTGTTAGCAGGGCACACTCCTGCCCCAACCCATGATGCCCCCACCACCATGCTAGGCTGTTAGCAGGGCACACTCCTGCCCCAACATATGATGCCCCCACTACCATGCTAGGCCGTTAGCAGGCCTTACTCCTGCCCCAACACATGATGCTCCCACCACCATGCTAGGCTGTTAGCAGGTAGGGGTGTAAATCACATCCATCATGGCGATTCGATTCAGTATCGATTTCCTGACCCAACGATTCGATTATTTTCGATACTTAAGAATACACCACGATTCGATTCGATTCGATTAATCGATTAATCGGTAAATTTTTTTTTTTTTATTATTATTATTATTTTTTTTTTTTTACACCTTACAGGCTAAACAAAGTTTCAAGTTTGAAATAAATCAATGAAAGCTGTAATATCATTATGCATTTTCTTTAGAAACAACAGCAAATAACAGAAGTAGAAAAGTTGCATCAAAAAATACTGCAAAAATACTGCACAATATCAGTGTAATGAGTTCAATGCAATACCTCGGCTCCAGAGAAACTGTCCAACATATTTTTTTAGAATGTAATAAATATATTCAGGAAAGAGAGATGTTGTGTAGAGAGTTAGACAGGAATAAAAATAAACTAGATATAAGGGGAATTGTTTCAAAGGTCATCTGGGGATGTAGTTTTTGGTAGTATTTTTAATTTTCTAAGAAGAACGGGTATTTTAGGGAGAATATAATAGTTTGTCTGGTCCATACTCCATTCTGGAAGGTGGCGGTAATGCACCTATAAGTTGTTTGCCAACCGCCATTAAAAAAAAGAAGAAGAAGAAGGCTCCAGAGTGTTGACGTCACCGCCCCTTGAGAGACGCTCCGCTGCTCCTCTCCAAATTGTAGCTGACCGCAAACAGTGCACCAGACAGGAGGCCGGCTTGTTTTGTTTTTATGACCGAAATTGCGGAAAACAACTCGTGAAGTTTGACCCGCTAGAAGAGCGAGGTGCGCGAGAACGCTGGGAGCCTTTTTCCAGCTGAATCTCCGCTCTTTTTTCCCTCCGTCGTCGGACTAAACTCGCCCCCACTTCCTCATCGCCTCGGCCCTATCTAGACCCACAGCGTGTAGCACAGACCACGCTTCAATACTGAGCATAATTTAAAAATGTCTGTGTGAAGCTTGCTGCAACAAACTGCTGTAAGAGTATAACCAGGAAGCGCGGTAGGAGGGCAAAATAGGTTTAGCGGCACCGCAGCACGGGAGGGAGAATTACGCCCAGGAGCAAATGGATAAAAATAGACCGGGGGGGAAAAAAAACATTAATCGATTATCTTGCGGACGTGTCGATGCATCGGATCGTCGGCTTTTGGATCGATGCATTGATACAAAACGATTATTATTTACACCCTTTTAGCAGGGCACACTCCTGCCCCAACCCATGATGCTCCCACCACCATGCTAGGCTGTTAGCAGGGCACACTCCTGCCCCAACATATGATGCCCCCACTACCATGCTAGGCCGTTAGCAGTGCTTACTCCTGCCCCAACACATGATGCTCCCACCACCATGCTAGGCCGGTAGCAGGGCACACTCCTGCCCCAACCCATGATGCTCCCACCACCATGCTAGGCCGTTAGCAGGACACACTCCTGCCCCAACCCATGATGCTCCCACCACCATGCTAGGCCGTTAGCAGGACACACTCCAACCCAAACCCATGATGCTCCCACCACCATGCTAGGCTGTTAGCAGGGCACATTCCTGCCCCAACATATGATGCCCCCACTACCATGCTAGGCCGTTAGCAGTGCTTACTCCTGCCTCAACACATGATGCTCCCACCACCATGCTAGGCTGTTAGCAGGGCACACTCCTGCCCCAACATATGATGCCCCAACTACCATGCTAGGCTGTTAGCAGGGCTTACTCTTGCCCCAACACATGATGCCCCCACCACCATGCTAGGCTGTTAGCAGGACACACTCCTGCCCCCACCCATGATGCCCCCACCACCATGCTAGGCTGTTAGCAGGGCACACTCCTTCCCCAACCCATGATGCTCCCACCACCATGCTAGGCCATTAGCAGGGCACTCCTGCCCCCACCCATGATGCCCCCACCACCATGCCAGGCTGTTAGCAGGACACACTACTTCCCCAACCAATGATGCCCCCACCACCATGCTAGGCCGTTAGCAGGGCTTACTCCTGCCCCAACACATGATGCTCCCACCACCATGCTAGGCTGTTAGCAGGGCACACTCCTGCCCCAACCCATGATGCTCCCACCACCATGCTAGGCTTTTAGCAGGGCACACTCCTGCCCCAACATATGATGCCCCCACTACCATGCTAGGCCGTTAGCAGGGCACACTTCTGCCCCAACCCATGATGCTCCCACCACCATGCTAGGCTGTTAGCAGGGCACACTCCTGCCCCAACCCATGATGCCCCCACCACCATGCTAGGCTGTTAGCAGGGCACACTCCTGCCCCAACATATGATGCCCCCACCACCATGCTAGGCTGTTAGCAGGGCATACTCCTGCCCCAACATATGATGCCCCCACTACCATGCTAGGCCGTTAGCAGGGCACACTCCTGCCCCCACCCATGATGCCCCCACCACCATGCTAGGCCGTTAGCAGGGCTTACTCCTGCCCCAACACATGATGCTCCCACCACCATGCTAGGCTTTTAGCAGGGCACACTCCTGCCCCAACCCATGATGCCCCCACCACTATGCTAGGCTGTTAGCAGGGCACACTCCTGCCCCAACATATGATGCCCCCACTACCATGCTAGGCCGTTGGCAGGGCTTACTCCTGCACAAACACATGATGCTCCCACCGCCATGCTAGGCTGTTAGCAGGGCACACTCCTGCCCCAACCCATGATGCTCCCACCACCATGCTAGGCTGTTAGCATGGCACACTCCTGCCCCAACATATGATGCCCCCACTACCATGCTAGGCCGTTAGCAGTGCTTACTCCTGCCCCAACACATGATGCTCCCACCACCATTCTAGGCCGTTAGCAGGGCACACTCCTGCCCCCACCCATGATGCTCCCACCACCATGCTAGGCCGTTAGCAGGGCTTACTCCTGCCCCAACACATGATGCCCCCACCACCATGCTAGGCCGTTAGCAGGGCACTCCTGCCCCAACCCATGATGCTCCCACCACCATGCTAGGCCGTTAGCAGGACACACTCCAACCCAAACCCATGATGCTCCCACTACCATGCTAGGCCGTTAGCAGGACACACTCCAACCCAAACCCATGATGCTCCCACCACCATGCTAGGCTGTTAGCAGGGCACACTCCTGCCCCAACATATGATGCCCCCACTACCATGCTAGGCCGTTAGCAGTGCTTACTCCTGCCCCAACACATGATGTTCCCACCACCATGCTAGGCCGTTAGCAGGGCACACTCCTGCCCCAACACATGATGCCCCTACCACCATGCTAGGCCGTTAGCAGGGCACACTCCTGCCCCAACACATGATGCCCCTACCACCATGCTAGGCCGTTAGCAGGGCACACTCCTGCCCCAACCCATGATGCCCCCACCACCATGCTAGGCTGTTAGCAGGGCACACTCCTGCCCCAACATATGATGCCCCCACTACCATGCTAGGCCGTTAGCAGTGCTTACTCCTGCCCCAACACATGATTTCCCCACCACCATGCTAGGCCGTTAGCAGGGCATACTCCTGCCCCAACACATGATGCCCCTACCACCATGCTAGGCCGTTAGCAGGGCACACTCCTGCCCCAACCCATGATGCCCCCACCACCATGCTAGGCTGTTAGCAGGGCACACTCCTGCCCCAACATATGATGCCCCCACTACCATGCTAGGCCGTTAGCAGTGCTTACTCCTGCCCCAACACATGATGTTCCCACCACCATGCTAGGCTGTTAGCAGGGCACACTCCTGCCCCAACATATGATGCCCCCACTACCATGCTAGGCCGTTGGCAGGGCTTACTCCTGCACAAACACATGATGCTCCCACCGCCATGCTAGGCTGTTAGCAGGGCACACTCCTGCCCCAACCCATGATGCTCCCACCACCATGCTAGGCTGTTAGCAGGGCACACTCCTGCCCCAACATATGATGCCCCCACTACCATGCTAGGCCGTTAGCAGTGCTTACTCCTGCCCCAACACATGATGCTCCCACCACCATTCTAGGCCGTTAGCAGGGCACACTCCTGCCCCCACCCATGATGCCCCCACCACCATGCTAGGCCGTTAGCAGGGCACTCCATCCCCAACCCATGATGCTCCCACCACCATGCTAGGCCGTTAGCAGGACACACTCCAACCCAAACCCATGATGCTCCCACCACCATGCTAGGCCGTTAGCAGGACACACTCCAACCCAAACCCATGATGCTCCCACCACCATGCTAGGCTGTTAGCAGGTCACACTCCTGCCCCAACATATGATGCCCCCACTACCATGCTAGGCCGTTAGCAGTGCTTACTCCTGCCCCAACACATGATGTTCCCACCACCATGCTAGGCCGTTAGCAGGGCACACTCCTGCCCCAACACATGATGCCCCTACCACCATGCTAGGCCGTTAGCAGGGCACACTCCTGCCCCAACCCATGATGCCCCCACCACCATGCTAGGCTGTTAGCAGGGCACACTCCTGCCCCAACATATGATGCCCCCACTACCATGCTAGGCCGTTAGCAGTGCTTACTCCTGCCCCAACACATGATGTTCCCACCACCATGCTAGGCCGTTAGCAGGGCATACTCCTGCCCCAACACATGATGCCCCTACCACCATGCTAGGCCGTTAGCAGGGCACACTCCTGCCCCAACACATGATGCCACCACCACCATGTTTATCACAGTGGAGACAGATGACACCAGGATGGGAGGAAGACTCCATGGGAACCATTTGGACGTTTTTCATGATATATATATATCTTGTTTTTTGGTAACATGTTTTGATATTAACGCAACTTTAGGGGAAAGCAGAGCAACCCTGCATGTTTATAACTGTGGCCTGAAGACGCCTCTTCATCTGGACTGTGAGGAAGACGAGTCCTGCTTTGTTCAGGTGGACATCAGCAACAATGACAGCCCACCTCACAACAAGCTATTTCTTTTATTAGCACTCCGGCTGTCATGTTGCAGCTGCTGTGAGGAGTCACTTCCAGGGTTGACCATTAATTGCTGAGCGGGGGGACTGGGCCCGCTCCATGGGGGCATTGATCCAAGCTGCTGTTTTATGAATAGAGCTCTTTGCTCTGCAGGATAACCATTTTACCACCCCAGAAGAACAAAAAACACAATCAATGTTTTATGCAGGCAGTGACATCTTCTATTGAACATGAGGGCATAAAATCCCTAAACAACAGCAGAAAGGCTTCGCAGCAACAGAACGCTGCTGTTATTGTGTTTCATAGAGGCCATTTTAAATAAACTTAAAAATTCAGATCTAGAGCTTTAAATTACATCAAAATATTCGAGGTGATGTCTCTATTACTGCACAGCCAGTGTTCTTTTAAGTACTTCCTGTCAAATCCTGCGGTCATAGATAATATGTTTATATTTATGCATTTAGCAGACACTTTTATTCAAAGCAGACATTAGCGTGAAGGGCCGTTTCTAAGGAAAATTACATTGAAATGTAAGTGATAATCTGGAGTGCATCCTTATAGCAGTTTTAAAGCGTGCATAAATTATTTTTGGGGGCGGACCCATATCAATATCATTCATGGGGCCCCAAATTCCTGGTAGTGCCCCTGCCTGCAGCTGTACTTATATTTACTAAACTGATTATTTTATATTATGCACATGTCTGTTGCTGCAGAGTTGTTAGACTGCAGCTATGGGAAGCATCGGTCCTTTCAAAGCTGCTGGTTTTAACTATGTGGTTGGAAAAAAGCATCAAGCAATTAATTCACTAAGCAGTGGTGCAATTTACCAAGGATGCATTAAAAAAAAAAGATCAACAGACCATAAGTAGTTAAAGTGTATCTTGGATTTGCATAATAGTTTTGGAGAAGCAGAAGCAAATAGCTCAACAGACCAAAGTTTGCTACTGTGGTAAAACCACGTCACTGATATTTGCATTTTGTAAAAAACCAAAATCAAAACAAATCTAAACACTGTGACTTTTTTTTAAGCTAGTCATCTTTAAAGAGGAAGATTTGGAACACCATCAAAGACGTTAGCCACTACACCTTTAAAGAGCAGGCTGCTGCTTTAGCTCTGCTCTGTGGTTCAGATGGATTCACTTATTTTCATTTAGGGGGGTCCGAATAAAGGAGGGGTGTAAAGTTTTCCTATTATGCACTTTAATACCATAAAGAATATTATTGGTCTGTCACAGAAAATCTCAGTGGAATACACTCCAGTTACTGGTTACAACATGACTAGATCAAAGGGTTCAGGGGGGGTTGAATACTTTTTTAAAGGTATTTCCCAAAGCCAACTGTCAGGGTCTGTGGATGCTGTTGTGAACTCAAATTCAGAGTAGAAGCGGCAGGGATGATTAATTGTAAAATTTAAGAAGTAAAAATACAAAATCCATAGTCCAGAACTGATCAACAAGAAATGTTAAGACTTATTAAAAAACTGTCTCAGATTAAAGATTTTCTCAGATTAAAGACTTTCTCAGATTAAAGACTGCCTCAGATTAAAGTCTGTATCAGATTAAAGTCTGTCTCAGATTAAAGTCTGTCTCAGATTAAAGACTGTCAGATTAAAGACTGTCTCAGATTAAAGACTTTCTCAGATTAAAGACTGTCTCAGATTAAAGACTTTCTCAGATTAAAGACTGTCTCAGATTAAAGATTTTCTCAGATTAAAGACTGTGTCAGATTAAAGACTGCCTCAGATTAAGGACTGTGTCAGATTAAAAGACTTCCTCAGATTAAAGTCTGTCTCAGATTAAAGATTGTCTCAGATTAAAGACTCTCATATTAAAGACTTTCTCAGATTAAAGATGGTCTCAGATTAAAGACTTTCTCAGATTAAAGACTGTCTCAGATTAAAGACTGCCTCAGATTAAAGACTGTCTCAGATTAAAGATTGTCTCAGATTAAAGACTCTCATATTAAAGACTTTCTCAGATTAAAGACTGTCTCAGATTAAAGACTGTCTCAGATTAAAGATTGTCTCAGATTAAAGATTGTCTCAGATTAAAGACTCTCATATTAAAGACTTTCTCAGATTAAAGACTTTCTCAGATTAAAGACTGTCTCAGATTAAAGACTGTCTCAGATTAAAGATTGTCTCAGATTAAAGACTCTCATATTAAAGACTTTCTCAGATTAAAGATGGTTTTAGATTAAAGACTTTCTCAGATTAAAGTCTGTCTCAGATTAAAGTCTGTCTCAGATTAAAGTCTGTCTCAGATTAAAGACTGTGTCAGATTAAAGACTGTCTCAGATTAAAGACTTTCTCAGATTAAAGACTGTCTCAGATTAAAGATTTTCTCAGATTAAAGACTGTGTCAGATTAAAGACTGCCTCAGATTAAGGACTGTGTCAGATTAAAAGACTTCCTCAGATTAAAGTCTGTCTCAGATTAAAGACGGTCTCAGATTAAAGACTTTCTCAGATTAAAGATGGTCTCAGATTAAAGACTTTCTCAGATTAAAGATGGTCTCAGATTAAAGACTTTCTCAGATTAAAGATGGTCTCAGATTAAAGACTTTCTCAGATTAAAGTCTGTCTCAGATTAAAGTCTGTCTCAGATTAAAGACTGTCTCAGATTAAAGACTGTCTCAGATTAAAGTCTGTCTCAGATTAAAGACTGTCTCAGATTAAAGTCTGTCTCAGATTAAAGTCTGTCTCAGATTAAAGACTGCCTCAGATTAAAGATTTTCTCAGATTGAAGTCTGTCTCAGATTAAAGACTGCCTCAGATTAAAGATTTTCTCAGATTAAAGACGGTCTACAGCAGAACATCTGTTTCCTGAATTTCATCAAAGCCAAATTCATTTCAGTTATTAAACGTTGGCTCTTAAGGCGGTCAGGACATCGTTAATAAGTCTATGTTATTCAGGGAACCATTTTAGGAATATCAGGCCTTCCAGAAATACCACAACCTTCATGTGGTTTCCCCATAAATCCATCTGGCAACGTGATCCAACAAGAAACCTAATAAAGAAGCATGAATAGAACCTTCAGGCTGCAGGTAAACAGCTGCAGGATTACGTTTGAGGATCGAGTCAATAGTGTCAAACTGAAATCCATGAAGGCTGAATTTAGATGTCCTGAACACCAGGATACTGACTCAGATTAAAGACTGCCTCAGATTAAAGACTCTCAGTTTAAAGACTGTCCTGAACACCAGGATACTGCGTCCCCAGCAGCAGACCCTCTGCAGAGCTCTGCTGAAGCTCATATCGGAGTCAGGTGTGCCGAAATGGAGACACAGATTGCCTGGGACCAGTTTGAGACCAGTGGATTGGATCAAAGGTCTGAATGCAGGAGTGTTGTAGCTCTTACCACAGAGGGCAGTCTCATTTTCTTGCTGAAACAGCAATAATGAGGATGAGGATGGCGAGGACGATGGCTCCGGCCAACAGCAGGTAACACTTTCTCTTCCTCAGTCGCCTCTGTTAAACAAAGAAGCATCATTAGAGGCTGATGGATGCATCCATTCTACCCCAGCTCTGCATAGCAGGGGCTTTAACTGCCATCCTGCAGGTCTGCTGTCCTGCTCTTAGATGGCTTTTTCCAGATTCCTGTTTGCAGAGTTGTTAATACTTCTCATCCATGGATCTGTCCTACTGGTTAGAGGAAAGTATTTCTAATTTCTGGTGTAAAGCAGTCAGCATCCAGTCTCTTTGTGATCCAATTGTCCTTGAAGGTCAAAGCATTCGCCTCCTTCCACTGACCTGACTGATATGTTCCTGCTAGCATTGTCTTTCTATGGTCCTCAGAGTTCACTCCATCATCCTTATCCTCCTCACATAGCCCATCTCTTCCCCTTTCAGAAATCTCTTATGATTCTCCTTCCACCTGAATTCCTGCTTAAACCCATGGATCTCGTAACATTCAGTCCAAACTAGCCTCAAACACCTCTCATCAAGATCCAGTCACAGCCATCCGGCTCCTTTCTGGGACCCTGACCCGTTTAGCCGTAGCCTTAGCCGTTATTTTGAAAACCCATCTGTCTGCACAGAGGGTTGCCTGTCTGCTGCCGTCTCCTCTGTTGCTTTCCATTGCAGACCAGCGCCTCTCATTCTCCAGGCTGGTGCAGGACAGAAAAGATAAGATGCATTGATATATGTTTATATTAATGCTGATTTAGTCCAGAGATAGTTGTTGAGTTTGGTCGCTCTGATTTTTATCCCTCTATAGTCCAATAATGGATTTAAAAAAAAAACGTTACAAACCAACTACCCAGAAAACCTCGCTCAGAGCGTTCCAGGTGAACAGCGCCTCACCTGGAATTTGGACGACAGCTTATGACTGTATTGGGTTTCTAATTGTTTTAATACATATTTTTAACCGATAGGTTGTTTAACATAAACATGATGTCAGCTGCATAAAGCTCTGGCCAGCTTCTCTACAGCTTTTAGCTCCGCCCACCAGCACAGCTGTAAATGTGCTTTACTGGAGGCATCCATGTTTGTCAAAGAACACTACTGCCACCTACTGGTTAGTGACGTCACGGTGCGGTATCGGCTGCGGTATCGGCTGTTGATCAAGTCCCAGTATCTGGTGTTTGTCACAACACGCTATTATCCAAGTCATCTTGAAAACATTCTTCTTCCAAATGTTGGCTACATATTACGGGTTTTTTCTCTGGCCAGAAGTTCGATGGCAAATCCTCCCTCTTCAAGTTGGCGATCCAACGACCAACCCGTCCGTGGAGGATCAGGAATCAGAAAGGTGGAATAACTCTTTTTTTTCACTTTTACCCGATGTATTCCAGCATCCAGCTGCCATGCACGTGGGCATTGTCAGTTTCACTATAGCTCTGGTGAATTTCAATGGTGAAGTCCTCTGGAAATCTTCAATAATTGTTGTTGATTGCAGATGTGTCTAGTAGTTCCCATTGATTTAGCTTGGAAAGCGGGGAGAATGGCGCTAGGCTTACCGCACCGTGACGTCACTGCTGGAAGATGGCAGGAGGGGGGGGGGTTACTATATTTGGGCAAAAATGGCCGCTCCCAGACTCAGTGATCACCATGACAAAGATTTTTTACATTTTATTTACTGATTGACTCTAAATCCATTAAATCACGGCGAATGTATTAGTTTTAGGTATAAAAATGATCCATTTATTATTCCTGCTGACCAAACTTTTCCTTTCAAACTTTCCTTTTCATGCAGAACACAAAATGCTGTTTTCATATTTATGCAAAAACAGGAAGTATAAACATTTTATTGAGGTTTTGGTTGATAAAAATGAGCCGATGTTGCTTCATATTTTCTTAAATGTTCTTCTTTATTTGTATCTCTACATAGACGTGTGCACTCAGCTGCAAACAGCCCAGAAAACAAGCAGCGTCTGTCTGTCCTTGACCTCTGAGGTGGGCCTCCATGGCGTGGTGGTACGGCGGGCCTGCAGGCGGTCCGACTTCCCTCTGGGTTCAGATAACGGATTGATCAGAACATTGGGAGATGATTCAGACCCTAACACTGCTTTAAACTGAAGCACACCTGCTGCTGGGCTCCTCGGTCCTACTGATGCTTCCTTTTCTCTCATTTTCCAAAGCCTTCACTAATATGGACTCTATACTAGTAGGTAATCATTACCACTGCATTTTATTTAAAGATAAAGGAGTAGAGGGAAGAATTTATCTATATTTCACTGCTTTTAATAATTTCCCTCTACTTTAACATTAGAAACCTTATCATATAAAAATTGAAGGTTGTTGCTGCAAAAATGAGAAAAGGTTGAATTGCTTGTTTGCATTTAAATCAGCAGCGATGTGCAAAAAAGGCCCGATCATTCATAAACACAGAAATCCATGTCAATTAGGATGTGCTGTTAAGGAGAGGGGAGTGTTGTGCTGGCAAATAGCAAAGCACCGGGGTTACGGGGTATTTTCTCCTCGCTGCTTGTCTCCTCAGGCGCTGACGATGTGTTGCAGAGGAGAATCTATGTTGTTTGGAAACGCTTTTTCCTCCCAGTTTTTCTCCAGCCTGTTTTCTGCTACAAAGGCAGCGAGAGCAGCGCGTTAGACCAGAGACGAGGCTGGAGTCTTTAAATCCTGACACGCTTCAAAGCACGGAGAGAGCAATTCATCTTCTTATCTGAGACTCAAAACAGGCTTTCTGTGTGGAAGAGAGGGGGAGAGAGGGGGAGAGAGGGGGAGAGCCAAGATGGGAAGAAAAAAAAAAAACGCTGTCGAGTAATTTTCCGTTTAAACGTTCCACTCCACAACAATTTGCATAAGCAGCCCTGCGTCTGTGATAAGAAGATTGGTAATTTTCAAAGGCTCTGTGGGGATTGAGAATTAAAAGCCTTTCTCCACTATCTCCCCTCATGCAGCTGGCCACCATAGATTCCCCTGCTCCTCTCACACATTTCCTCCTAAACTACTCCTTAGAAACTTTCTCTTCCTCCTCCTTTTTTCCTCCTTCCTCTCCCGCCGCTCCTCCCATCCTCTCTTCCCTCTCCTTTCCCCTCAATGCTGCTGTTTTTGGGGAGAAGAACATAGACATAAATACGGTAGATTTGAGGAAGGAGAAAGCTCAACGTAACAAAAGCAGGGTTTCAGTGGAGATGGGAAGCTTTGATCCCCAGAAACTCCTCAGTGCTGGAAGAGAAAACAATCATAAACTCACTGATATTTTGCTCATTTTCAGGGTCCAGTGGCGGCTGGCCAATAGAGGGCGCTAGGGCGTCGCCCCACCCACCCGATGACCTCAAGGTCATTTAAAAGGAAATAAAAAGTAAATTATAAAATTACAAAAACATGAATATATATTTTAGATGTGGCAGATAAATATTTCATCTTTAATGACGTATAAAGCTGTTAGACATATTTCTGCACTGAGGCGTGAAAATCTTTGCACGTAGTGAAAAGTCATCCATGCGCAGTTTCTCCTCCTCAGTGCAGAGGATGGTGCATTCTGCTCTCCTGTATGATGGCATGTTAGAACCATTCAAAAATCAGAAAAAATGGAGTTTACATTTTTGAGCGTAAAGTGACATTTATGAGAATAAAAATGCAAATTTACAAGATTATAAAGGTGCTAACTTAGAGGGAAGAAAGTAGAACATTTACAAAAATAAAACACACTTAACAGAAACACGCACATGTAAGAGATTGTAAACAAGCAGAGTTAGAAGAAAAATTTAGCAAATTTACCAGAAAATTTATTGTATCATTTATTTTAATTTTAAAAACCCCATGGGGAGCCATTGCACCCACTCATTCGATTGCTAAAGTCTCCATTAATGATGAATTTGCATGTGCTTTATGTAGACTTAGACAACCTTTATTGTCATTTTGTATACAGAGAGTATACAAAACTAAATTTTGTTTAGTGCAGCTTTTCAGACAGTAAAAGAAAATCCTTTAACGTGTATTATTATCTTGCATTGTTCTGCAAATGTACAAGTTTATATGGGTGGGGCGCTCTAGGGGGGGGGGCGCTCTAAGGGTGGGGGCGCTCTAAGGGTGAGGGTGCTCTAAGGGTGGGGGCGCTATAAGGGTGGAGGCATTGTAAGGATGGGGGTGCTCTAAGGGTGGGGGGCGCTCTAAGGGTGAGGGCGCTCTAAGGGTGGGGGTATTGTAAGGGTGGGGCGTTCTAAGGGTGGAGGCGCTATAAGGGTGGAGGCGCTATAAGGGTGGAGGCATTGTAAGGATGGGGGTGCTCTAAAGGTGGGGGCGCTATAAGGGTGGGGGCGCTATAAGGGTGGGGGCATTGTAAGGTTGAGGCGCTCTAAGGGTGAGGGCGCTCTAAGGGTGGGGGTATTGTAAGGGTGGGGCGTTCTAAGGGTGGAGGCGCTATAAGGGTGGAGGCGCTATAAGGGTGGAGGCATTGTAAGGATGGGGGTGCTCTAAAGGTGGGGGCGCTATAAGGGTGGGGGCATTGTAAGGGTAGGGGCGCTCTAAGGGTGGAGGCGCTATAAGGGTGGGGGCATTGTAAGGATGGGGGTGCTCTAAAGGTGGGGGCGCTATAAGGGTGGGGGCATTGTAAGGGTAGGGGCGCTCTAAGGGTGGAGGCGCTATAAGGGTGGGGGCATTGTAAGGGTAGGGCTGCTCTTAGGGTGGAGGCGCTATAAGGGTGGGGGCATTGTAAGGGTAGGGGCGCTCTAAGGGTGGAGGCGCTATAAGGGTGGGGGCATTGTAAGAGTAGGGGCGCTCTAAGGGTAGGGGCGCTCTAAGGGTGGAGGCGCTATAAGGGTGGGGGCATTGTAAGGGTAGGGGTGCTCTAAGGGTAGGGGCGCTCTAAGGGTAGGGGCGCTCTAAGGGTAGGGGCGCTCTAAGGGTAGGGGTGCTCTAAGGGTAGGGGCGCTCTAAGGGTGGAGGCGCTATAAGGGTGGGGGCATTGTAAGGGTAGGGGCGCTCTAAGGGTGGAGGCGCTATAAGGGTGGGGGCATTGTAAGAGTAGGGGTGCTCTAAGGGTGGAGGCGCTATAAGGGTGGGGGCATTGTAAGGGTAGGGGCGCTCTAAGGGTGGAGGCGCTATAAGGGTGGAGGCACTATAAGGGTAGGGGCGCTCTAAGGGTAGGGGCGCTCTAAGGGTGGAGGCGCTATAAGGGTGGGGGCATTGTAAGGGTAGGGGTGCTCTAAGGGTGGAGGCGCTATAAGGGTGGGGGCATTGTAAGGGTAGGGGCGCTCTAAGGGTGGAGGCGCTATAAGGGTGGAGGCACTATAAGGGTAGGGGCGCTCTAAGGGTAGGGGCGCTCTAAGGGTGGAGGCGCTATAAGGGTGGAGGCATTGTAAGGGTAGGGGCGCTCTAAGGGTGGAGGCGCTATAAGGGTGGGGGCTTTGTAAGGTTGAGGCATTCTAAGGGTGGAGGCGCTATAAGGGTGGGGGCATTGTAAGGATGGGGGCACTCTAAGGGTGGAGGCACTATAAGGGTGGGGGCATTGTAAGGGTAGGGGCGCTCTAAGGGTGGAGGCGCTATAAGGGTGGGGGCATTGTAAGGGTAGGGGCACTCTAAGGGTGGAGGCGCTATAAGGGTGGAGGCATTGTAAGGATGGGGGTGCTCTAAAGGTGGGGGCGCTATAAGGGTGGGGGCGCTATAAGGGTGGGGGCATTGTAAGGTTGAGGCGCTATAAGGGTGGGGGCGCTATAAGGGTGGGGGCTTTGTAAGGTTGAGGCGCTCTAAGGGTGAGGGCGCTCTAAGGGTGGGGGTATTGTAAGGGTGGGGCGTTCTAAGGGTGGAGGCGCTATAAGGGTGGAGGCGCTATAAGGGTGGAGGCATTGTAAGGATGGGGGTGCTCTAAAGGTGGGGGCGCTATAAGGGTGGGGGCATTGTAAGGGTAGGGGCGCTCTAAGGGTGGGGGCATTGTAAGGGTAGGGGTGCTCTAAGGGTGGAGGCGCTATAAGGGTGGGGGCATTGTAAGGGTAGGGGCGCTCTAAGGGTGGAGGCGCTATAAGGGTGGGGGCATTGTAAGGGTAGGGGCGCTCTAAGGGTAGGGGCGCTCTAAGGGTGGAGGCGCTATAAGGGTGGGGGCATTGTAAGGGTGGGGCGTTCTAAGGGTGGAGGCGCTATAAGGGTGGAGGCGCTATAAGGGTGGAGGCATTGTAAGGATGGGGGTGCTCTAAAGGTGGGGGCGCTATAAGGGTGGGGGCATTGTAAGGGTAGGGGCGCTCTAAGGGTGGAGGCGCTATAAGGGTGGGGGCATTGTAAGGGTAGGGGTGCTCTAAGGGTGGAGGCGCTATAAGGGTGGGGGCATTGTAAGGGTAGGGGCGCTCTAAGGGTGGAGGCGCTATAAGGGTGGGGGCATTGTAAGGGTAGGGGCGCTCTAAGGGTGGAGGCGCTATAAGGGTGGAGGCACTATAAGGGTAGGGGCGCTCTAAGGGTAGGGGCGCTCTAAGGGTGGAGGCGCTATAAGGGTGGGGGCATTGTAAGGGTAGGGGTGCTCTAAGGGTGGAGGCGCTATAAGGGTGGGGGCATTGTAAGGGTAGGGGCGCTCTAAGGGTGGAGGCGCTATAAGGGTGGAGGCACTATAAGGGTAGGGGCGCTCTAAGGGTGGAGGCGCTATAAGGGTGGGGGCATTGTAAGGGTAGGGGCGCTCTAAGGGTGGAGGCGCTATAAGGGTGGGGGCATTGTAAGGGTAGGGGCGCTCTAAGGGTGGAGGCGCTATAAGGGTGGAGGCATTGTAAGGGTAGGGGCGCTCTAAGGGTGGAGGCGCTATAAGGGTGGGGGCATTGTAAGGATGGGGGCACTCTAAGGGTGGAGGCACTATAAGGGTGGAGGCACTATAAGGGTAGGGGCGCTCTAAGGGTGGAGGCGCTATAAGGGTGGAGGCACTATAAGGGTAGGGGCGCTCTAAGGGTGGAGGCGCTATAAGGGTGGGGGCATTGTAAGGGTAGGGGCGCTCTAAGGGTGGAGGCGCTATAAGGGTGGAGGCATTGTAAGGGTAGGGGCGCTCTAAGGGTGGAGGCGCTATAAGGGTGGGGGCATTGTAAGGGTAGGGGCGCTCTAAGGGTGGAGGCGCTATAAGGGTGGGGGCATTGTAAGGGTAGGGGCGCTCTAAGGGTGGAGGCGCTATAAGGGTGGAGGCACTATAAGGGTAGGGGCGCTCTAAGGGTGGAGGCGCTATAAGGGTGGGGGCATTGTAAGGGTAGGGGCGCTCTAAGGGTGGAGGCGCTATAAGGGTGGAGGCATTGTAAGGGTAGGGGCGCTCTAAGGGTGGAGGCGCTATAAGGGTGGGGGCATTGTAAGGATGGGGGCACTCTAAGGGTGGAGGCACTATAAGGGTGGGGGCATTGTAAGGGTAGGGGCGCTCTAAGGGTGGAGGCGCTATAAGGGTGGGGGCATTGTAAGGGTAGGGGCGCTCTAAGGGTGGAGGCACTATAAGGGTGGGGGCATTGTAAGGGTAGGGGCGCTCTAAGGGTGGAGGCACTATAAGGGTGGGGGCACTATAAGGGTAGGGGCGCTCTAAGGGTGGAGGCACTATAAGGGTGGGGGCATTGTAAGGGTAGGGGCACTCTAAGGGTGGAGGCGCTATAAGGGTGGGGGCATTGTAAGGGTAGGGGCGCTCTAAGGGTGGAGGCACTATAAGGGTGGGGGCATTGCAAGGGTAGGGGCACTCTAAGGGTGGAGGCGCTATAAGGGTGGGGGCATTGTAAGGGTAGGGGCACTCTAAGGGTGGAGGCACTCTAAGGGTGGAGGCACTCTAAGGGTGGGGGCGCTATAAGGGAGGGGGCTGATGGACCTACAGTTACTCCACCCGAAGGCTTTTATTAGGTTTTTGTATTTTCCAAAAATGAGCTCAAACATCTATTTATCGAATTCTTTCCAATTGTTGAAAAAAAAAAGAATAACAGGCAATTCTGATGCCAGAATTGATATATCATGCATCCCTAGAAGTACAATTTCAATTCCATCCAGAAAAATATGGATATGCTTCATTTTAAATATAGCATAGCATATTTTTTTTCTTGTAAACTTTCTGATAAACTTGGAGATATATTTTATTCCATGTTGCATATCCCAGTAAATCTGTTTCTTTTTTTTCTCAACCATCTTGCATTACATTACCAACTTAAATAAATTTGTATTTGTTGCCATTTTTAGCTGAAAAAGCTCTGTATGTCTAATGAACAGATTTTTTGGTGGCATCTCTATTTTTTAACTGACTTTTACTTAAACATCCATCAAAGTAGCTCCCATTTAATGCTGCTGTCCTTCAACCACGTAGCTACTTTGTACACAGTAAAATGCGACCGCCAATCAGATGCCTCAAAGCGACCGATCTGGTGATGTCACCGAGAGGCGGGACATGGGAGCAGCAGGAGAGAGGAAAAAACACTGACTCTGAACAGAGTTAGCTGCACCCAACCTCTGTTAGCGTTGGCTAAAGGAGATGAGCAGAAAGAGGAAAAAAACAGAGATTATTGTTGGGGACAAAGTTGGTGGATATATTTTCACACCAGTCCTTCATAAAGTCACGGCTGGGTTGAGTTCATGGGTCAGCACGTTACCCCCTGAACCACTGCCGTACTCCTCAGATGCTACTGAATGCTCCTCCTAGATGTTGATAGGACTGTTGACAGCAGGATGAAGATGAGTTGCAGGTTTTAATGATGTAAAGGAACGTCTAAGTGGAGAAGATCCACGGTCCAAGAGGGAAGAACCACCAACGGTGGAGGACGTCTAGCTCAAATAGCTCACCATAAGCCACGTGGTGAGACGCTGGTGCTACGAATGAACAGACCAATGGAAATACCAGAAGACCTGTCCACACAAAGCACCATGAGGCACAGTGAGCCCAGCAGAGGTAGAAATGGCGTCCGTACCTGTAGAAAAGATTTGTGAGTGACGCCTTGATGCCTACATGAAGGCTTACAGCAATAACTCTGGTAATAAAGTCTAAGGCACTGCCTGACAAATCTCAGTAATCTCTACATGTTGAAATGATTGCTCAGTCCAGGAGGAAAAAAATCTGCCATGACATGAGTAATATCCTCATAATGCTGTAATGCAATGCAATGATAATGACCATAATATTCTTCTCTCTTTATCGCATCTGGTCGGGAAAATTGGAAGTCCATAAAATAAATAATATTTACAGCGCAACTGCCTCACTTGTAATCGGCTTATATGCAATTTACATAAACCTCAGAGTCCCTTGCAGCCACCCTGATTATGATATTTAAGAGGAGCAGCAAATAAACACAGACTTCGTGGCCAATTTCTGCATCATGAGGGAACGACCTGCAATAATCATCATCAGAAATGCAGCTAAACCCAAAACACCATCAGCAGATTTCAAGTTATGCATATTGGCTTTGGTTAAAAAGTTCCATTTTAGCCAAATGATTCAACTCCTGTAGGGATTAAAGAAAACTTTTTATTTCTACCTTTTACAGCTTTGTGTAAAATAATTTTATCAAATGATGTTTATTTAGATAATGAAAAATATTGAGCTATGGTTTATGTGGCGAATATGTTAGAGATAAACTATGATGAAGATATGAACGTTTGATATTTTAGTCGATTCTATAACAAAGTAAAACTCACACATAAAATAAATGCAAAGTAAGATATTCTAACCTGTTCTTGTGATTTTTACGATGATGGCTGAAAGAGAATGAAAACTTCAAATTTAGTTTTTCAGAAACTTTGAATATTGAGAAATAGTTGAAAAGTGATGAGGTCAAACCCCAGTAAGGCTGCTGCCATAGGGCCGGTGTTCTGTCAGATGAGCATACCCCGTCAGACCAGCATACCCATAGTTAATACCTGTTTATCCCTTTAGCTTATTCCTTTAGTTTTGTAAGAAAAATAGACCTTAAACTACCTCAACGGGCGTGTATCCCTTTAGTCATGTACAAAAAACTATTTAAGTAATTACTTTTTAGTGTTTTTTGAAGCGTATGGCGAACTAACTTTAAATTGTTTTTTTTTTGCACATGACTAAAAGCTATTTTCTGTACAAAAATAAAGGGATAAATACAAATCTGACGTCTTGCTTATTGACTATGTTTATGGTTTTTGTTCTCTTTCAGTTTTATCTTTGAGTTGTAATTGGTTTTATTGCCATTTTTGGTTGTATTTGAGTTCTTAGTTACTTGTTGTTTCTCTGTTCCTCTGCTGCCCTCTTGTGTTGGTCTCTTTCTCCTACTCTGTCTCCCAGCTCTCCTCTGTTCACACCTGCTCCCAATCTGCTGATAAGCCTGGTCTTTGTTTCTCTTTCCCATATATGCACCGTCTGCTCAGTCTCTGTTTGCTGGTTTGTCGTCATTTCTTTCCCCCTTGTGAGTATTCCTGGTTTTCAGTAGTTTGAGATTCTGTGGATTTATGTTTTTGGATTTTTGCTTCTCTTAACCTTTTTGTTATTAAATCTGAAAGAAACCACCTTCAGCTAGGCCTGATCCCAAAGATTTTTGCGTGACTAGGAACCAAAAACGGCAAAAACTTGTACAGTGTAAGCCCGGCTTAAGGGAAAGTTTACAGAGGTGTCCTGGGCCTCGAACAGGCGTTTCCATCTGGGTCAGAAGGTGAAACATTTCAAACTGACTGCGTGTTTAAGAAATGTTTCTCCAGAGCCTCCAATACACTGAGCCAAGTTTCTTCTCCATTTTAATAATAGAAATCATCCCGGTCCAAATGGGCTCGGAGGCTTCACAAATTATTTTAGGGCTCTGATGCCACGCCAGTAGGGGGTAGTGTTAACCCTTTGGGTTAGGTCGGGGAAGACATTGGCTCTGTTCGAATTAAAGGGCTGCATCCTCCGAGGAGGCGGTCTACCTAGACTGGATCCTTCCAAGTCATTGAAAATAAAGAGACTGGAAGAGTTTTGGCTGTGAATCCAAACAGGTCTACCCTTCGGCGGGTTCGGCGTGACACAAAGCAGGAAAAGAATGAATACCGAAGTTTTCAAAACTGTTTTATTTATTTATTTTTTTATGTAAAGTGAACAAAGACTACACTCCAGGAGCAGGAACAAATCAAATCAAATGTAATGATAGAAACCTTAGTCAGTTAAATAACCTGCTGCTGTCATTCTGCACATCTCTGATGTTGCTGCTATTTTCAAATATCCATTACTGTAAAAATGTCCATAGCTGCATATTGGTTATTAATTCTCCAGTTTTATATTGTTAAAACACTTTACAGTATTTTAATGTTTATATTTTAACTCTTCCCTATTATGTTATTCTTAGACATTTTTCCTAAGATCCACATTTGTGTGACCATTTTCAATAATCTTTCTGCTGCAGTAAATTTGCCCATTGTGGGACAATAAAGGGATTTTCTATTCTATTCTATAAAAGGAGCAGAAATATATAAGTAAATCTAAACAATGTATGTATAAAAATATATCTGCAAAATCTCTAATATTCAACAAACAAAAAAAATACTTAGTTAAGCATATTGTGCAAAACAGCAATAAATCCTATCAGATTTATAGTCCCCACCCTGCAGATCTATTAGAATCTGTCCTGAAATTCCAGCCAAACCCATTTACTGTTAGGAATCTAGTTTGTGTGGGTTGTTTTGTGTTTGTCTCTCCTTCCACCACCAGATGGTGCCCTGTCCTTGTTGGCCCTCCTGCCTGCACACCTGCGGCTCATTGGTTCATCACTGGGGAGCATTTGAGCCGTTGACTGCCAGAGTGTTTGCCAGTTTTGGGTACTCTAGCCAAGCCGAGATTAGCTGAGTCTAACCTGAGCTTGGTTTCTCTGAGATTAACTTTGTTTTTTTGTCTTTGCCTTTTGGCAGGAAGCCTTCCCACAAACTGGAAGTTTGGCCTTCTCCCCCTGGAAGGATCTTTCGAGTTCACACTCAGCAGGGGAAAACATCCACACAACCCGGTCTCCCATGTGCTCTGTCCTGATTAAATAAATAAAAAAATAAAAGTTCTGTCGGAATTCCAAGTGGCAGTCCGCTCTAATTACTCCTCAGGGTCCAACCCAAACCCACCTGCCTGCCCTCCAACGAGTTGCCCTTCCTCTGGTTAACCCACACTTTCTGGATTCAAGGATAAGACTGAGACCCCCTCCAACGTGACTCCCACTTCCTCAGTTTTCAAGAACTCAATTCAGTTTTCCTACGGCCATTGAACTAACCGCTGTGGACTTCCCTTCCACTTCTAGCTCCGGTTCATCAGCTCTCTGAGTCCCAGATTCGACTTCCTGTGATTCTCCTCAATAAACCTGTTAAACTTTCCCTTGGTTCTCTGAGTGGTTTTCTGCATGTGGGTCAGATCACTTAAAAGCATCATGACATTTACACAGTAACAGATAAAAACCTTTAGATAAATCAAACATTACCGCCACATATCTGACTCTATAACCATTAAAACATCTATTTTCATTCATTTCAGACGGAACTATTCAGACTGGATTATATTAAACTGAACTTCCAATTTTCACCACTGTTTGGCGCCAAGTAACCTTTTGTCTGATCACGGCTTGCTTGGTCTCGCAATGAATCCTGGGAAAACCAAGGCTAGAGAGGATGCATCGAACCCGTCTTTCAAATCGGGCTAAAAGAAGGACGCATTTTAAGGCCGCATAACGAGGAGTCTTGGAATCCGACCAGACCTCGGTGCCGCTCACGTCATCGTCCTTTGAATCTCACCTTCAGAGGACGCAGCCCATGAATTCGAACAGAGCCATTGGTTTAGGACATTCCAGTATTGGGATGATTCAAAGCGCTGAACATAAAGAGAATATGAGAAAAAGCTCTCAGAGGACACTTCATGGCATATTAGAGGCAGGTTACGACTAAAACATTATTACAAAAACTACTGTTAAATGCTACACTAAACACCTTAAGGTTTCAGCATGTTTGCAGTCTTCTGGGAGATAAGTGGGGCATAAAACTAAAAGCTTCATATCTGCTCGTGGTTCTTAATATGCAAAGTAGAGCAGGTTCTCTAAAAATATTTTTATTGTTTAATAGCAAGAGCAAAGGAGGTGAGACAGATGTGAGAAGAATCATTATGCTTTAAAGTGGATAAATGATCAGAATCCATTTAAAAGGCCTGTGGAAAAAATGAAAAGCACAGCTTTTTCTGTGGAGACTGCTTTTAAAATTTTGATTGTGTTAATAAGTTTACAAAAGCTTCAAACAAAGCAGGAACGCCAATTTCTGAAAAGTTGGTATTAGCATGGAAAGTGCTGATGGAAGTGAGGGATGGTGGCGTTAGACCTCACATCCCCGCTGACCTCACACTTCCTGGTCAGCAGCCCTTCAAACTCTATTAGGCTCAACGACCTGGAGGCGGCGCGGTTTCTTCTCCATTCAGATCCTGCTGGACCTTCTTCTCCTACCAGCCAAGCAACTGGCAAATTTGTTCTTAAGAAAGTTAGTCGTGCACAAGTGGGTTTGTGACGTGACAGGATCGCAAATGTCAGAGTTTTTAAAACAAATTTTGGACTTTAATATACGCTGCCTTCGAATTTATGGGCTGCTTTCTCCAAGGAAGCGGTCTACCTGGAGTGGATCCTTCACAGTCCGTGAAAATAAGGAGACAGGAATGAATTCAAACAGGTCCAGCCTTCCACAGCCTTTACCGCCGTACGCTTTGTCACTTAGCAACCGTGAAGACACACAAAGCAGGAAACGAACGAATACAGAACCTTTCAAAACTGTTTATTTTTAGTGTTTTTTCTTTTTCTCATTGTAAAGTGAACAAAGGCCGTTTCTCAATACGTGTACTTGTGTGTTCTCATGTGCTCGTGAAATTGAATCAGCCTCAGCCGTAGCACTGTTCCAGTTCACAAGAACAAGAGGGCAGAGAACGGACAAAGTTGAATTAATCTAACTGTGTTCATTATTATTCTCCCACTACATGAAAAAAGTGAGAATTTATCAATATCTAGAGACTATTAATAACAGGAGGTGAAATGCAGCTCCAGACGAGCTGAGCGTGTGGTGATGTCATCAGTACTAGGGATGGGAATCGAAAACTGGTTCCTATTCAGAACCGGTTCCGTATTTTCTGATTCCATGGCATCGTTTGGCAGCTCGCTGAACGATTCTTTTTTCGATTCCCGCAGCACCAGAGCCTAGAGCGCCGGCTCTGGGGAGCACGACTTACGTCACGTTTTTTACCTAAGTTACGCAAGTTACGTAAGTTGGAAGAACTATTAGAGGAGGAAGACAACGAGCTGCGGTCACTTTGTGAATCAAAGCCCCGTCTTTCCTTAGCCCAGAGGGTAGATCAGGAAATCCAGCTCTGTAAAAGCTTGCCCTCCATCCCCTGCAGGGATAGCCCCACGCTGTGGTGGTGGAACAAGCAAGATACGCTGCCCTTGCTATCTGGACTGGCTGAAAACTACCTCTGTGTGCAGGCTTCCTCCACCCCATCTGAGAGGGTGTTCTCCACGGCTGGAGACACCATAAGCGCTGAAAGATCCTGTATCCTTCCAGAAAAAGCAGATATGCTCATCTTTCTGCAAAAGAACTGTTAAGTTCCCTAACTACTGTTTTATAATTAGTATTTTTTGTTATTTAAAATAGGTTATTATCCCATCATTTGTTATTAGACATTGTTGGTTATTAAGTTTGTTCTTGTATTCATTTTTCATTTAAACACAGATGTTACTCCAGTTTCACATTTCCTGTGGACATCTTGATCTTGTTGATTTTGTAAGATTGTGCAATAGTTAAGTAAACAAAGTTGATTCTGATAATCAAACTGTTTGTTCTTCTTTTTCCCCCAAATTGGAATCGAAAAAAGAATCGATAAAGAATCGAATCGTTTCATAGAATCGAAAAGGGAATCGGAATCGTGAAAATCTTTTCAATTCCCAACCCTAATCAGTACGCTTCTGTTTCAGTTGACCCAGATTAATGCTGCGTGCTCCTGTTCTCCCCGAGTCCAGACTTTCCTGGGTTCTTCTCAAGAGCAGACTTGATTAGAACATGAGTCTGTACTCGCGTTCTAGTGATTTGAAAAACGACCAAAGACTACACTCATGGGAATCCAGAGTGGAATAAAGGTGCCAACCACTGAGAGCATAAATGGATAAAAGAAAAAGTTGTGGTTAGAAAAATATAAGTAAATCTAAACAATGTGCAAATTGTTTAGATTTACTTGAACACAATCTGCAAAAACTCTTATATTCAACGACAAAAATTGTGCAAAAAAGCAATAAAAAAATAAAAATGCTATCAGATTTATAGTCCCCACCCTGCAGATCTATTAGAATCTGTCCTTAAATTCCAGCCAAACCCATTTACACAGTAACAGATAAAAACCTTTAGATAAATCAAACATTACCGCCACATATCTGACTCTATAACCATTAAAACAATTATTTTCATTCATTTCAGACGGAACTATTCACTGACTTGGATTATATTAAACTGCACTTCTAATATTCACCACTGTTTGGCGCCATTTCCCTTTTTCCTCTGAGCATGGAGTCGCAATAAATCCTGGGATATCCAGGGCTACGGAGGAAACATCGGACCCGTCCTTCAAATTGGGCAAAAAAAAGGACGCATTTTACGGCCGCATAACAAGGAGTCTTGGAATCCGTCTAGACCTCGGCGCCGTGCTATGACGTAATTGGCCTTGGAACCTGGCCTTCAGAGGACGCAGCCCATGAATTGAAAGCATCCATAGTGTTTGTGGACGCATCCTATTTGCTGTGCTTTAGCTCAAACCCTGGTCAAACAGATCAATCAGCACAGATATGGGGGGGCTTGCATGTGCCTGGTGGAGTGTCCTGTGATGGTCTTGTTGAGGGGTGTTTACAACAGCCGGCGGTAAATGCATATGCTGATGAAGATTCCCAGTCATCCAGGTCATAGCCATATCGTAAAAGTAAAAAAAAAAAAAAATTCCACTGGACTTGGTTCACAAGATTTGAAGACGTTTCGCTACCTCTCCAGGAAGCTTTCTTTGCTTCAACATTTGAATTGAGAAAAGGAGAAGAGCTAGACTCCAGCTTCCTCCCACAGTCCAGAAATATGACTGTTAGGTTAATTGGCTTCTCTAAATCCTCCTTAGGTGTGAGTGTGAATGGTTGTTGTCCTGTTTGTCTCTGTGTTGCCCTGAGATGGACTGGAGACCTGTCCACGGTGGACCCCGCCTCTCTCCCGTAGACAGCTGGAGGTAGGCACCAGCACCCTCGCAACACCGGCAGGGATAAAGCATGATGGATGGATGGAAGGATGGATGGATGGAAGGAAGTCCAACCTAGCCCACTATCCCACCCCTCCTTGTTGCAGGATCCCTAGCTGCTTCTTATTGCTTCTATCTGAGGAATGTTTTGAACTTTTCAAAGCATTTGATCCTGTTGAAGAAATAAAGATCAAGACTAACAGTCAATAAAAAGCTGCTTCCACTAGAACATGACATCCGTTTGTTTTTTAGCTGAGATGGACAGAAAAAGCTCTCAGATAAAAAATAAAGGTTTACCTTTTCAACTCAACATTGTAAGACTTTAGAAGTTAGTGAACAACAACAGAAGAACCTGTGCAGATTGGTTTTCATTAGCCAGTGTTTTCTGTAAGCCTCATCACTGACAGGAGAGACACTTCAGTCCTAAACCTGACCAAGAAAAGAGACAGAAGACGGCGTATGATGCAGAACAGCAGGCATCTCAGTCTGAGAAGAAATTGACATTTCTTAAGTCCTGCAGTACGGCTGAAGCTGTTCCATTCGGCCGCCTAACAGATCACTTTGGAAGTTTGTCTCTCTGACTTTTCGTGTCAGTCTTTGCCTTTGTTGATTTTTTTTATTCAGCTGCTCTGCCTCTGCAAAGACAGCGGATGTCTGGATTGGTGGAGAGCTAAATTGCTCAGTGTGAGCTCCGTCACGGCTCAGCTCTCCTTGAGATAATGAAATGACAATTAATAGGAAAGCTGTTGCCGTTCGCTCATTTGTTAGCGTGGAAGCGGAGCAGCAGCTTGGGAGGAAAGACAGAGAGCACTGCAGTCAGGTCTGAAGCTGGAAGGGGCTCAATAGTTGTTTTAATAGCACATATAGCCGGTTATTGGATGTCAATAATTTATGCAAATTAGGAGTTGACTGAATAAACAGATCAGTTAAAAAGCATTTAGGGTAATGGTTCACAGCCAGTCTATGTGTCTGTAGGGACAACAAACAAGGAATGTCTTTAGATCCCAGCAGACAGACAGACAGATAGCATGATATGAAGCCTCCATGTTTCAGGCTGTGGGAGCCGACTGGAGTAACTGGGGAAAACACAGGTGTGCCTGAGGAGACTCTACCATATTTTAACAAAGTTTAACCCTGATCCTGATTGAAACCTCAGCACTGGGCTAAATCTCAGATTTAGTCTTAGTCTTCAGGACGAAAACTATTATTAGTTTTAGTCAGTGTTGTATAGTAACCAAGTAAAAATACTTCACTACTGTGGTTAAGTATATTAAAGGAATAGTACACCCAAAACATGATTAGCCTTCATTTTCTACTCACCCCCATGCTGAACAACACTCTGGAGTACTTTTTTGATATCTCAAATGCATCTGGAGATCTGGGAGGCTTCTTGCTGTCTGCTGACATTCAAATAATGGAGGTCTATGGCGCCCGAGGCAGAAAGGTCCATAAAAGTCCACAAAAAACGTGTCAATATTCCTCCATACTGCTCGTCCAATGTATTCCAAGTGTCCTGAGTGGGTAGCATCCAGAATTTACTCGAAACGAAGTCATTTAGAATGTTTTTAGAGCATAAACAGTAGTGTATAGGATTTCCTGAAAGAGCGCGCCTGCGAGTTCACGACGCTACGGAAACCGGCAGACCAAACCAGATGAAAGTGCGCATTCAGCGTCTGCTCTGCCGATAATGCAAGCGTAGAAGGAGAAATGTGCTGTTTACCTGTGCAAAGAAAGAAACAACGAAAGAAAAATGTCTGAGGACTTCAGTGTTGAGGAAGAGCATGAGGTCTTTGCCGAGCTGAATGCGCTGGTTTGGTCTGCCGGCTTCCGTAGCGTCGTGAACTCGCAGGCGCACGCTTTCAGGAAATCATATACACTACTGTTTATGCTCTAAAAACATTCTAAATGACTTCGTTTCGAGTAAATTCTGGACGCTACCCACTCAGGACACTTGGAATACATTGGACGAGCAGTATGGAGGAATATTGACACGTTTTTTGTGGACTTTTATGGACCTTTCTGCCTCGGGCGCCATAGACCTCCATTATTTGAATGTCAGCAGACAGCAAGAAGCCTCCCAGATCTCCAGATGCATTTGAGATATCAAAAAAGTACTCCAGAGTGTTGTTCAGCATGGGGGTGAGTAGAAAATGAAGGCTAATCATGTTTTGGGTGTACTATTCCTTTAAGTATATATTTTTTTGAGAACTTTCACTTTTACTTCACTATATTTACAAACTTAATTGCATACTTTTACTCCAATACATTTTCAATGTTTGGTTAAGTTACTAAGTAAAAAAAAAAAAAAAAAAAAAAAAAAAAAGAGCGAGAGAAACGCCAGTGTTTTGACCCCGCCTACTGACTACAAAGTCTGGTCTTGCCTGCTTGTTCATCAACACCAATAGGATACGCCTGTCTGGCAAAGCCAGTCTAAATTTATCCTGCACTTGGTTGTTTATTTTATTTTAAGTGAATTTAACCTTCAAAGTTTACCAAAATGTAAAATAATGTCCTTTAAACTGCACTACTTTTTACTTATACTTTTCACTACATTACTTGAGTACATCTATTTTTATAGTAATTCTTAAACTTAAGTACAAGCCATTTCAGATACTTTAAGACTTTTACTCAAGTAACATTTCAGTCACTGACTTGGACTTTTACCAAAGTCATATTTTGGAGAGGTACAAATACTTTTACTGGACTCAGAGATTTCAGTACTTTATACAACACTGGTTTTAGTCACATTTTAGTCATTACCAGAGATGGCAAAAGTACTCACCTTCCGTACTTGAGTAAAAGTACAGATACTTGTGTTAAAAAATACTCTGGTAAAAGTGGAAGTACTGATTAAACTTCTTTACTCAAGTAAAAGTAACAAAGTACAGGCTTGTAAATTTACTTAAAGTATAAAAGTAAAAGTAGAAACCACTTTTTTCATGCCGTTGCCTACATTTTAAATGGATGTCTGCCAATAGGACTAGATCTCCGTTGTGTTCATTTTCAATCATCTCGTCGTCCATGCTACTATGCTAACGCCACCGCCACCAAGCTGCAATGATTTGCCGCCAATGAATACCGCCGAGTCTGTCGATTCATCTTGTAGTGGTGCGTCAAATGCAACGTAGATTCCCATCCAATTAGATTGAATTTGGTATTGATGACGTGAAAAATAATAACGGTAACTCCATTGAAATGATTCAAAACTAAAGTAGCCTAACGAGCCAATTTTTTAAAATGTAAGGAGTACAAAGTACAGATAGTTGTGTAAAAATGTAAGGAGTATAAGTAAAAAGTCGCCATAAAAATAAGTAGTAAAGTAAAGTAAAAATATCAGAAAAATCTACTTGAGTACAGTAACAAAGTATTTGTACTTCGTTACTTCCCATCTCTGGTCATTACGATATGTGATAGTTTTAGTCAGTTTTATGTTGCAAAAAAAAGTGAATCTTTACAATTTGGAATAACAACCAGATTTAGATGGATACTATCTAGATACTTTTTAGATAGATACCATCTACTCTTTAGACCAGGGGTGGGCAATTCCATATCCTGCACTTTTATATCCCTCCTTGGTCCAACACGCCTGAATCAAATGGCTGAGTTATCTCCTCAGCATGCAGTTAGTTCCTGCAGAGTCCTCTCAATCATCTAATAACTTCATACAGGTGTGTCGAATGAAAGGCACATCTAAAAGTTTCAGGATACCGGCCCTCAGGAACTGGAATTGCCCACCCATGCTTTAGACAGATACTATCTAGATACTGGACACTACAATAGCTGGGTATAGAACGCTGGCAAACGACGGGCTTAGAATAATGAGCGACACTGAGCTCATGTTGACGTTCAGGTGATAACTAAACTTTTCATTGGATAACGTCGGGTTTTACGGCACTTATTACAGCAAACAGCCTGACAGAGCAGCACGTCTACTGCTAGTACTTGTCCAGCGTTTCTGGGTTTCTTTTTATGGTTAGTCCACTGTCACAGTACAGAGCAATGAAATTCACTCTCGCCATTTAACCCACCCGGGGAGCAGTGTGGGGTTTAAGGGTCTTGTTCAGGGACCCAGAGTGGCAGTCTGTAGTAGTGGGACTTGAACTCAGGATTCCAAGGGCAATGCCTTTACCACGTAGCCTCGTGAGACCATCCTGATCTCGCGGGCTTTCAAGGTTTCACTCGCTAATCAGTCTGGAGACTCTCAGTTGAAGAAAATGTGGAGCCGTTCACCAAATGAACGTCCAATCAGCGTTGGCTTTGAGGCGGGTTGAGGTGTGATGCAACGAGAAGCGCGACAGTTCAGTCTAAAGAACATGGCGGATTCAGCCGATGAAACTAGCGTTAGCGTGGCTATCGACCAAGTTTTATGGGAATTACAGAGTATTTCTTCACTGAAAGAAGAGCAAAACACTGCTCTGGAGGCTTTTCTCAGAGGAAAAGATGTTTTTGCTCTTCTCCCGACTGGTTTCGGCAAGAGTTTGATCTATCAATTGGCTCCTCTTCGTCGTCGCTCTGTTTGTACGTCATATGCTTCGTTGATCTGATTGGTTTGTTTGGCCCGTCTATCACCAACATAGGCCAATCAGCTAACCAGTATTTTCGCCCCTTATGCGGAGCAAATCCATCTGGCGGAGTCAGGTTACTAACCACTAGGACACCACTCCCCAAAGCAGGCTTAAGCCTGAAGGGTCTTGCCTAAGGACCCACACTGGCTGCTCATTCCCCCCCGCTGCGATCTGAACCCAGACTTCCTGTTACTTACAACTTCAGTTAGCCAGCCACCATTCAGACTCATCTGCTGGGATTTCTGATGCCAGTTTAGCAGAGCGCTTGGCAGAGTTTGATCGACTAACAAAGAAAGACTGGGACAGAAAAAAACTCATGTTTTAGTGCAAACTGTTCCCAGCGGGACTTAACAAACAATTCCGTATGTCAGCCACGCCCACTTCACCTTTAAAGCCTCACATGGAGTTAAAGCATCTAAGCTATCTGTGGAAATATCGGCTACTGAATGAGGAACAGAAGAAATCATTTGGATTCAGATCTTTTCAGCAGAACCTGAATGTTCCTGAATGTTCCTGAATGTTCCTGAAGTTCTGAGTCATTTGGCTAAATAAAGGCTTCACTGCACATCCATTAAACCTGGACTGCATCCAGAATTTTCCATTTCTTTCTATATATTATGATCACACATTTAAAGGAGGAAATATGAGGTTGGATTGAGGTGGATTGTTGCTTCATTTACCAAATGAACTTGAACTAGTTCATTTTTATCTCCGAGAACTGAATTTTGATCTTGTTCTTTGAAATTATGAACTGGAAGAACATTGAAGAGATCGATGCATTGAGACCTTAGTTCCTCACATGAAGGTTCTGCAGCTGTTCAGGTTTGGATCTCTAAGTTCGGAACCAAAGGGACTTAAGGAGTTAATTGTTACGCTGTTAGGAAAAGACTGTTATTAGGTAGGAATTCATTGATCATTTAAAATCATAATTTTTCAGCTAGCCATTAGCAGTTCTGCATCTGAATATACACCCTAAAGGAACGACGGCCTGATCTTAAAATAAATCTAGATAACTGGTTGGTTTTTCTTTGGTCTCAGTTTAAAGTTGGACACGTCTCCTCGGTTTTCTAAGACACAACGATGGGATGACAAAAGTATTTCGCTGATGCTCCTTTTTTTCATGATGATGACGAAAAGCTAAACATGGATCTTTGATGAATAAAATATGTCAAGTCATAGATTTGAGTTTTAGTCAACGAGATGAGACTAAATAAAAATTATCGGATGGTCCGTCAGACGTTTGAAATGCATCATTGTGCTGTAATCCTCTAAGCAGTATCAGCCGCGCTGCTGCGTCCGGTTTGATCGGGCCATCCCCCCGCCGTGTAGCGCTGCTCATTCTGCAGGTGCACAGATGGATCATGGCAGCAGCAGCAGGGGAGAAAATAACCCAGAATGATCCAGTACTGCGCGCTGAACTCTGACTAACTCTGCTCTTCCAGCTGTGCTTGTGCAGAAATGCTCAGGGTCTGCGCTTTACGCTCCACTCTGATGGTTCGCTCTCAGCGGTACGGCTCTTCCTGCTCTCGCTATTTGATAAACTAGATGTGGCTGATCATCCTCTGCCAAGCGTAATAAATCCCTTTGTCTGACTATCAAGATTTTATTCCTTCCAGCTCACAAGAGGTGATGCTAAACATTCTTTAATTTCTACCAAAATGAATCCCTAAATAAAGCAAACATTTAATTGCATTCTGTTTCTTTTTAAATAAAGATCCAGATGAAAAGGTTCATAGATCTTTGAATATTTTTCTCTCATTGTTCTCATTTCTATTTAAATATGATGGAAAAGTTTCCTTGTATCGTCATTGAAACATTTTCTCTGTTTCCTTTAAAAATGTCAACATTTTTGTAGCATATTCATTCAGTTTAGGTCTGGGTTGCCATGGCATTACGAGGTAATTATGGAGGATCTCTCTGTATTTTTTTATATCAAACCCTGTGAATTTAAATCTACTTTGAACCCTGAGCAGCAGTTACTAATGGGTCATTCTTTAGAAATAAAGCAGAAATTGCCAAAGTAGAAAGAAGAATGTTTTTGTTCTCAGCTTTTTTGGAGTAATGCAGATGTTATTGATCTGTGTTTAATTCATACTTCATAGCAGATCAGGAAGTGTTTGCTTTGGGATGGAAACCTTGGATGTCTAAAATCATTCCTTTATTGGGGATTTTGTCAGCTTGTCTGTCTGCTATATTATCCAATATGATGTGTTGAACTAGATTTGCTGTTTTCACAGCTTTTGTGAGACACTTTTTTATAAAGTAGGGCATTAATTCATAATAAAATTTATTTGAATTCTATAAAATAAAGATTTCAGCCAAACAGCAATGATGATCTTCCCAGCAGCTTTCTATACCCAGCTATTGTAGCATCTAGGATAGAGCTGCAGGCTGGGAAGGAATTTGGTTGTTATTCTAAATCGTAAAGGTTCACTTTTTTTGCAACATAAAACTGATTAAAAACTTTTTAAGATTTAGTCGACTAAAACCGACTAAAACTATCAGATATTATAATGACTAAAATGCTACTAAAACTAATAATAGTTTTCGTCCTGAAGACTAAGACTAAATCTAAAATGGCTGTCAGAAAAAACACTGTTAGGAGGTCTGATGCAGCGGCGAGCGAGTCAGAAATGATCCTTTTAACTTGATCTTTGAGAACAGCTAAGCTTATTAATACAGGACTGTTCAAAGAAACTATCTGTTAAAACGGTAACATGAAGTAAAAACTGAATAATAACAGCGGCAGTGAGTGGTGTTATTAATTTCATACAACCTTATTATTTAATAGGAGGTTCTCTCTGAGCTCCAGAAGCTCACATAGGAAGGAGTTTAGCTCCGTAAATACGACCTTATAATGAAAAGCTGATGCTGAGGTGAAGGTTTGCTAAACCTGCAGGATGGAGACGTTTGAACACAACAAAGGATTTCATTTAAGGACAAACAGGATAAAACAGGATAATACACTCATTACTTCATATATTTACAATTAAAATACAACAACCAAAGGTTTTAAAACTGGATTTTATAGAAATGTTCCAACAATGGAATTAGCTAGAAAATCAAAAATGGGCTTAGTCTGTTTTAAAGGTTTTAAAATCAAAGGAGGATGAGGTTGTAGTTATAACACTGCAAAAATGATCTAGAAATAAGTACAAATTTCTTAAATTAAGTTTATTTTGCCTTAATTTGAGTATATAAATAACATGATTTGCCAATAGAATTAGTATTTTACTCTTAGAATAAGATAATTAGATTTTATGCACATGAAATAACTCTATGCAATTGTTTTTTTTCTCAATTTGAATGTACATTTTATTGTTCCAAGGTGTCTCCCTTTCCTCCTCAATTGTAGAAAAAGGTAACTTATTTCAAGAAAAAAGGACTCACTTACATTTCAATTTTTTTGCAGTGTAGCATTAGCTGTCAGAAGAAAATCTGAATGTTTCATTTTAATCAGAATGAACAGGTAGATGTGATTCAGTTCTGCAGATGCATGCTTCATTTAAAGAGGTGTGAACTATTTTAACCCCCTGACTCTGCAGTCAATACACCATTTACCATAGCTAGAGGCTTACCTAGCATGAGCGCACAGAGCGCAGGCCGCCTGCCGTCGTCCATGAAAGAGCGGCAGAAAAGAAAACATTTTTCCTCACACAGAACGAGACGCAGACCCTGAGGCGTCTTTTTAAAACGTCTCTCCAGAATGAGCTGGAAAGTGGAAATTTTAACCACCCTGAACCACAAAACAAAAAGCATTTCACTTCTAACAGCATCCAGTGCCTAATAACACACTTATTGTCATTCGGAGCACGTCTGGACCGACACTCCAAATACAGGTGCTGGTCATAAAATTAGAATATCATGAAAAAGTAGATTGATTTCAGTAATTCCATTTAAAAAGTGAAACTTGTATATTATATTCATACATTACATACAAACTCATATATTTCAGATGTTTATTTTGTTTAATTTTGATGATTACAAATGACAACAAATGAAAATCTCAAATTCATCATATCAGAAAATTAGAATATTACTGAAGACCAATAAAAACAAAGGATTTATAGAAATGTTGGCCAACTGAAAAGTATGAACATGAAAAGTATGAGCATGTACAGCACTCAGTATTTAGTTGGGCCTCCTTTGGCCTGTATTACTGCAGCAATGCGGCGTGGCATGGAGTCGATCAGTCTGTGGCACTGCTCAGGTGTTATGATAGCCCAGGTTGCTCTAATAGTGGCTTTTAGCTCTTCTGAATTGTTGGGTCTGGTGTATTGCATCTTCTTCTTCACAATACCCCATAGATTTTCTATGGGGTTAAGGTCAGGAGAGTTTGCTGGCCAATTAAGAACAGGGATACCATGGTCCTTCAACCAGGTACTGGTAGCTTTGGCACTGTGTGCAGGTGCCAAGTCCTGTTGGAAAATGAAATCTGCATCTCCAAAAAGTTGGTCAGCTGCAGGAAGCATGAAGTGCTCTAAAACTTCCTGGTATGTGGCTGCGTTGACCCTGGACCTCAGAAAACACAATGGACCAACACCAGCAGATGACATGGCACCCCAAACCATCACTGACTGTGGAAACTTTACACTGGACTTCAAGCAACGTGGATGAAGTGCCTCTCTTCTTTTCCTCCAGACTCTGGGACCTTGATTTCCAAAGGAAATGCAAAATTTACTTTCATCAGAGAACATGACTTTGGACCACTCACCAGCAGTCCAGTCCTGTTTCTCTTTAGCCCAGGCAAGACGCTTCTGACGCTGTCTGTGGTTCAAGAGTGGCTTGACACAAGGAATGCGACAGCAGAAACCCATGTCTTTCATACGTCTGTGTGTGGTGGTTCTTGAAGCACTCACTCCAGCTGCAGTCCACTCTTTGTGAATCTCCCCCACATTTTTGAATGGGTTTTGTTTCACAATCCTCTCCAGGGTGCGGTTATCTCTCTTGCTTGTACACTTTTTTCGACCACATCTTTTCCTTCCCTTCGCCTCTCTATTAATGTGCTTGGACACTGAGCTCTGTGAACAGCCAGCCTCTTTAGCGATGACCTTTTGTGTCTTGCCCTCCTTGTGCAAGGTGTCGATGGTCGTCTTTTGGACAACTGTCAAGTCAGCAGTCTTCCCCATGATTGTGTAGCCTATAGAACTAGACTGAAAGACCATTTAAAGGCTTTTGCAGGTGGTTTGAGTTAATTAGCTGATTAGAGTGTGGCACCAGGGGCCATCAATTTTGAACCTTTTCACAATATTCTAATTTTCTGATATGATGAATTTGAGATTTTCATTTGTTGTCATTTGTAATCATCAAAATTAAACAAAATAAACATCTGAAATATATGAGTTTGTATGTAATGTATGAATATAATATACAAGTTTCACTTTTTAAATGGAATTACTGAAATCAATCTATTTTTCATGATATTCTAATTTTATGACCAGCACCTGTATATCATCATTGCTCCAGTTAAAGGCCCTCATGTAAAACCAATGATTTATGTTGTTCTGTTTTCTTCTAAGACTCCTGCATTGAATTAACTCCCCTGAATGTGAAGTTAGCAGAAGATGACAGGAGATGACATCATCTGTGGTGGGGTGGGGGGGCGCTGATAAAGCTGTGTAATCAGGTGAGCCCAGTCTGTGCTCACATGGCTGACCAGGCCGCGCTTTCACAGACGCCCAGTGTTGTGCAGATGATGCAAAGTGGGGAAGAGAGAGAAGGAGCACAGCTGCTTGGTTACCTGATACTGATTGGCCTTGGCGAGCTCCTGGTTGGCCGACTCCACGTTGGAGGATGTGGTCTGGATGTAGTCCTCAATGCTGTCTGAAGAGAAAAAGACCATTTCAGTCTCTTTCCATACATCAGTCTGCGTCATGCTGGCAGGCAGAAACACACAGCTGGATTTTAGGCCTTATTAAGAGGTGGTTTAGTGTCTCACTGGGTTTAAAGATGATTTTATTTTAATGAAATCCAGTTTAAAATGACAGAATTTGCAAACGCTGAAGGTCACTCCTCCTCCTACCACAGGTCTGACTGGGACGAGGGAAACCAGTGAAGGCAGAAGGATCAGAAACATCAGGTTTATTGCAACATTATCCCAACCTGACATTTTACAGAGTCAGACAGGCCTACATATCAGAGGGATGCAGGATCTGCTGTAAAGCTTCTGTGACATTTCTCCCAAACCAGGCTGTTCTCCTCATCATGCATCAAAGGTCCTCCTCACTCCTCCATCTGCAGGTAGAACCATGCAGGCCCAGAAAGCCTGTTTTCAGAACCACTAATTATCATCGAAGCAACAAACTAGACTTTATATCTGCAGAGATCAAGAACTGCTTTTATAAATAAATATTCTGCCAAAATCTACTAACAATCACAATAATGATGAGACATAGCTGAGAATGAGAGGTTTATAAATACAGGTGGGCCGGCAGCCAGTGGAAGACCTCGTTTCATGTCACCATCTTTGGTCACGGTAAAGGAAAGTTGACTAACTGGTTAAAGATCTATCTATCTATCTATCTATCTATCTATCTATCTATCTATCTATCTAGCTAGCTAGCTAGCTAGCTAGCTCTATATAGCTAGAGTTATGATCTTGGCCTAATTACTCGTTTCATTCACCTGTCTAACTCTGCCCAGTTTTTCATTACCATTCATCTGCTCCTGCCTCTATTTAACCTGCCAGCTACCATTCATCAGGGCATTATCTTTGAACTCAAGCCAGCGTCACTGGGCCAGATTATTCTCGAGCCAGTTGTGAGAGTTATTCAATGTTACCTGAGTGTTTCTGATGACCGGATCCTGACCTGTTCTGCCACTCAACCACTGTGCCTGCCTGTTCCCATCCAATCGTTTTGCCTGACCTGTCTATGAAATCCTGCTGAATTCTGCCTGTTTGCTGAACTTTGAGCCGCTTCCTGTCACTGATCTGATCTCCCTCTTGAACTTCTTCGTACTTCCGGCGTTGTGGTTCTTAATCCTCAGCAAGTCCTCGATCCCGGCTTTGGCTTCAACCTCCGGGTTACCCTGCCTTCATTTGTCTGCTCGGATCTGATCTCCTTCTTGTGTCAGGTTAATGTTTCTGTTATGCTTTTTTTCTTTTGAGCATCCAGTTTTGCTTTGCTCCTTGTTTTCTAGTTTTAGTGGTTTTAATTTTTATTTTGCTGTGTTCTTTGGTTTATTCCCAGTTACTTTCCTAGTCTTGGTTCTGTTATGTTTTCTTTTGAGTGTTTAGTTTTCTTTTCTGCATGTTTTATTGTCCTAGTGGTTTATTTATTATTTTGTTTCTATTTCCAGTCTTCCAGGTTTTTTATTTGTTGCTCTCTGCTGCCCTCTTATGGTCTTCTTTTTCCCTAGCTCTTTCCCTCTCTTGTTCTGTGCACACCTGCTCCCAGTTTCCTCATTAGCCCTCTCTTTGTCTCAGCCCTCTCTCTTCCATTCCTCTTTGCTGGGTCCTTGTCAAACCTCGTCAGTCTTCCTCCACTTCGTCTCTCTGAGCCCTCCTTGTGATTTTGATTCCCTGATGTCTCCTTGGTTTTTTGGTACGTTTTGACTTTGTTTTTTTCTTATTTTTTTATCTGTGGACTTCATGTCTGTTTGGACTTTGTTTTCCTTTAGATTTTTTGTATTCCTGGTTTCTCTGTTCATTTGGACTTTGGTTTTCATTTTGCATTTTTTGATAACCTGCCTCTGTTTTCAGTTTTTTATTATTCATCATTAAATCACTTTAAAGATTCACCTCTACCTTCCTGCCTCTACCTTTGGGTCGTCAACCCCCAAACAAATCCTGACAGCTTGTCCTCCATCTTCTGGGACTACGGCGTCTGGGACTCTATGAGCGGCGCCCCCTGCGTCTTGTTGTCAGCTAACGGCTGGTTACATGCAGAGAGGGAATTTCCCCATTGTGGATCACATTTACATATTTAACGAATGCATGGACTAGTTTCTCAGCATCACCCCTGGACAGGAGATTTCTCATTTTTGCAATACAGGTGCTGGTCATAAAATTAGAATATCATGAAAAAGTAGATTGATTTCAGTAATTCCATTTAAAAAGTGAAACTTGTATATTATATTCATACATTACATACAAACTCATATATTTCAGATGTTTATTTTGTTTAATTTTGATGATTACAAATGACAACAAATGAAAATCTCAAATTCATCATATCAGAAAATTAGAATATTGTGAAAAGGTTCAAAATTGATGGCCCCTGGTGCCACACTCTAATCAGCTAATTAACTCAAACCACCTGCAAAAGCCTTTAAATGGTCTTTCAGTCTAGTTCTATAGGCTACACAATCATGGGGAAGACTGCTGACTTGACAGTTGTCCAAAAGACGACCATCGACACCTTGCACAAGGAGGGCAAGACACAAAAGGTCATCGCTAAAGAGGCTGGCTGTTCACAGAGCTCAGTGTCCAAGCACATTAATAGAGAGGCGAAGGGAAGGAAAAGATGTGGTCGAAAAAAGTGTACAAGCAAGAGAGATAACCGCACCCTGGAGAGGATTGTGAAACAAAACCCCTTCAAAAATGTGGGGGAGATTCACAAAGAGTGGACTGCAGCTGGAGTGAGTGCTTCAAGAACCACCACACACAGACGTATGAAAGACATGGGTTTCTGCTGTCGCATTCCTTGTGTCAAGCCACTCTTGAACCACAGACAGCGTCAGAAGCGTCTTGCCTGGGCTAAAGAGAAACAGGACTGGACTGCTGGTGAGTGGTCCAAAGTCATGTTCTCTGATGAAAGTAAATTTTGCATTTCCTTTGGAAATCAAGGTCCCAGAGTCTGGAGGAAAAGAAGAGAGGCACTTCATCCACGTTGCTTGAAGTCCAGTGTAAAGTTTCCACAGTCAGTGATGGTTTGGGGTGCCATGTCATCTGCTGGTGTTGGTCCATTGTGTTTTCTGAGGTCCAGGGTCAACGCAGCCACATACCAGGAAGTTTTAGAGCACTTCATGCTTCCTGCAGCTGACCAACTTTTTGGAGATGCAGATTTCATTTTCCAACAGGACTTGGCACCTGCACACAGTGCCAAAGCTACCAGTACCTGGTTGAAGGACCATGGTATCCCTGTTCTTAATTGGCCAGCAAACTCTCCTGACCTTAACCCCATAGAAAATCTATGGGGTATTGTGAAGAAGAAGATGCAATACACCAGACCCAACAATTCAGAAGAGCTAAAAGCCACTATTAGAGCAACCTGGGCTATCATAACACCTGAGCAGTGCCACAGACTGATCGACTCCATGCCACGCCGCATTGCTGCAGTAATACAGGCCAAAGGAGGCCCAACTAAATACTGAGTGCTGTACATGCTCATACTTTTCATGTTCATACTTTTCAGTTGGCCAACATTTCTATAAATCCTTTGTTTTTATTGGTCTTCAGTAATATTCTAATTTTCTGATATGATGAATTTGAGATTTTCATTTGTTGTCATTTGTAATCATCAAAATTAAACAAAATAAACATCTGAAATATATGAGTTTGTATGTAATGTATGAATATAATATACAAGTTTCACTTTTTAAATGGAATTACTGAAATCAATCTACTTTTTCATGATATTCTAATTTTATGACCAGCACCTGTATTCCTCAGATGAAAGAAGGAAATCCTAGAAACCTCTTTGATATGTGATTTAAATGACAGGTCCTGATCAAAAACAACACCAAGATTTTTTACTTTATTATCTGAAATCAGTTTAATCCAACACTGCCAAAACGATCTAAAAATAAGTCAAAATTTCTTACATTAAATGTATTTACCCTTCATTTCAGTGGGTGAATGCCAAACAAATTAGTATTTTTATTTTTAAAATAAGATAATAAGATAATATGCTTGTGGAATAAGACAATGCAGTTGTTTATTTCTTATTTTAAATTTAACTCGTCTTGTTCTATTGGCAAAGTTTCTCACTCACCTCCTGAATTAAAGAACAGATGCATTTATTTGAAGAAAAAATTAACTATTTAGATTTCAATTATTTTCACGATAAACTAATTTATCTGCTCTCTTAAAGCTACAGTATCTGATCATTTTAGGGGTTTTACTGACAGAAATGTAATAATTTATACGTCTGTCTGTTATAAATTATCATCTATAAACTCATCGTCTCCATATTTGCCTTGCTTTAGAAATTACCATTTATAATAACATAGGAGGGGGTTCTCAGGTAGGGAGGCAGACTTTTAGAGCTACGGCAGCTCAGAGCTGATAAACTATTAACTGAAGAGATCTCCATCACGCTGGAATGTGAAAAAAACAGATGATTAAATATGAAGAACAATCAGAAGGGATTATTTAAACTAACCTAAAATCTGTTGGATCTGTAATATTTCCAGAGAAACTTCCGACGTGTTCAGACTGTAAAGCAGGGAGTCTTTTCAAATGCAGGTTTTAACAGCAGCTTTGTTTCCTGTAGTGCTGTTTGTTTGCTGACTGTTTATCTTCACTCAAAGCCTTTGATTTGGTGTTGCCCGTATTCATGCGCCTTCCTGAATAGGCCATAAAAGCACTAATCCCTTCTTCCACTGTCTATTCATTTCTTTGTATTACCTGCTGCTTTCCCTGCACACGCCTCCACACATCACAGGCTCCTATTATTCATATTTGCTGCTGTACCAACAGAGCTGCATGTTCACAAAGAGGCCAACGGCAACTCAGTGCCTCCCTGTTTAATGGGAAAAGGTCCATTATTGCCTGAGTCAGTGCAGATCAGATTGGAGCTCTGCTGTGGGATAATAAACTTGGTGCTTTTCCTCTTCTATCTACCTGCTCATCAGCTAAAAACACACAACAGTTGGACTTGTTTTACATGTTGTAGCTCATGTTGACCCAAACATCTTGGGTAGATGTTCAGACAACTTTGTTTTTATTAAACTTTCCTCTTAAACTAAGGCTTGCAGGTATTTCAGCGCTGGAGTTGCCTTTATATTCTGAGTAGCGGATCAATGCTTTGGGTTTCCTTTCCTTCCATCAGCTTTTCCCAGAACTCTGATGGCGTCTTGATGCTGTTGGTCTGACAGATTAGCTGGAACCGGGTTTAGGATTTAGGATTGGGTCTCGCCCATTCAGCTCTGTCTTTAGGACTCCTGCTAACTGATTTGGTGAGGTCCAAAGGGACATGTTCTGTTTTCACATATCTAAAGTCAGGCATACACTGTACGATTTTTTGCCTGTTTTTGGGCCGATTCTCCAGTCATGCGAGAATTTTTAGATCGGGCCGACTTTCAGACTGATGGTGTACAGGGGTTTAAAGCTGGACGTACAGTAGCAGCCATTTAAAATGACCCTTCCCGGTCAAACGTCAGCTGAATGGCAGCCCTCACCCTGCAACCCCCAGCAGAATCCACTCCAACTTCCAGCCACTGCAGTGACCCCCTCTTGCATGTTTTATTACTCCACCCTTTCACTGAATTACAGGGTCTGACCAGGATTTGGCGTTCCTCTTTAGATCTAAATGTCCACAAATCATGATGTTTAAAAAATAATTGTAGTGGACCAACCAATGACCAACCAAGGACCAACCAAGGACCAGCCAAGGACCAACCAAGGACCAGCCAATGACCAGCCAAGGACCAGCCAAGGACCAACCAAGGACCAGCCAAGGACCAACCAAGGACCAACCAAGGACCAACCAAGGACCAACCAAGGACCAACCAAGGACCAACCAAGGACCAGCCAAGGACCAGCCAATGACCAGCAAGGACCAACCAAGGACCAGCCAAGGACCAACCAAGGACCAGCCAAGGACCAACCAAGGACCAGCCAAGGACCAGCCAAGGACCAACCAAGGACCAACCAAGGACCAGCCAAGGACAAACCAAGGACCAACCAAGGACCAGCCAAGGACCAGCCAATGACCAGCAAGGACCAACCAAGGACCAGCCAATGACCAGCCAAGGACCAACCAAGGTCCAGCCAAGGACCAACTAAGGACCAACCAAGGACCAACCAAGGACCAGCCAAGGACCAGCCAAGGACCAACCAAGGACCAACCAATGACCAACCAAGGACCAACCAAGGACCAGCCAAGGACCAACCAATGACCAGCCAAGGACCAACCAAGGACCAACCAAGGACCAGCCAAGGACCAACCAAGGACCAGCCAAGGACCAACCAATGACCAACCAAGGACCAACCAAGGACCAACCAAGGACCAACCAAGGACCAGCCAAGGAAAGTGAGCAATGTTTGAACTGTCGGATTTGAGCATAAAGGCCTGCAGGGCGAATGAAGCCTCTGATGGTGATGTCATCAATGCAAAGAGAAAAGCAGAAATCTTCGATTCTAAGTTCAGATTCTAAGTTATCGAAAAAGGGAAATACAAGAACTCCTACGTGGGTAAGGAATATATGTTTTAAAATAAATCTTTTCCAGATAATCACAGAAATTAAAAGAGCTAAAAATTTTAAAGTTTAATGTAGTTAATTATGTCTAAATTTAATTTCTTTTTCTACCTGGGTTCAGGGGACTTAAATTCCATGATTTTAAAAACTTTTTCTGATGTTTTTCATTTTATTTTACTTTGTAAGACCTGGGATTTATTAAATCTGTTTGTTTGTGGTTCTTGTTTTTGCACTTCTGTGTTACGATGCAATTGGAACAATGTGACAGTTACTGTGAGTAAATAGCATCCTAGTTTACTCTGTCGCCCTTAGCACCAACACTACAGGATGCACAGAAACGGCCTCTTGGCACTGCAGCAGCAGCTACATGGCAGAAACTAAGGGCCCCCATGGAGCTCTGGCCCCCGTGGAGTCTTGGGCGGGCCCTGAACCAAACCGGTTCAGACAGACGGTCAACACGGCACCAAATGCGACACCAGGTGTGAGAAGAAGCTTAATGGAAACACAGCTGACGTTTCTTCTGCTGAAACCAGTAATCCTGCTCCCTGTTTGAACTCTTTTTTTTTTTTCTGTCTCATCCATGCGTCCTATTAAACCATTTTTCACTAAATTGACCGTTAATCAAATTGTTTCTTTACTGATGAACTTTTCTACTGCTTCAGTCATTTTCTCAAAGTCTACTCCTGCATTTTTGCCTCAGTGATATCCTTATGAAACAGTACAACTCGCCCATTTTTGGAGACTCTAGTCACCTTCATCAACTTCCTGTCAGAAATCCATCCGCCAGTGAGGTCCTGGAGTTTGAATCTATTTCTGTTTGCTGACCTTTCACCAGAACATGACAATAAGGGTGACCAGGCAGTAACCAGATCACACTGAGGGGGGCTGAAAGCAGATTGGCACCAGAACCTCAGGGTCAATCTAAAGTGTTCCAACATGAACGAGCGCAACGTCCATATTTTTTGAAAGTCTCATAGGGTGACCAGTCTTTTCAGCGGTCTGACTTCTCTCCCGGCCCTGGTTTGCATAGTCCCTGTGGTGGTAGGTGCTGGTGTTGCAGGTGGGGCCTCTGGAGTAGGCGGCTCTTCTCCCGGCATCAACCACCCCGTTGTTGGTCTGCAATGGCACCAAATGATACCGGTTTCTCCTCAGAGTGCCTCGGAGCACCTGAATGATGTAGGAGCGAGGAGTGCTATGTTGTGATATAGCTGTTCCCTGGAATCGCGCATCAGTGACCCACACATCCTCTCCAGGTAAGAGTGGGCGCTGGATCCTTGGCCTGTGCCGCTTAACAAAGTATCTAGCATCGTTCCTCCTCTTCTCCTCTTCTTTGGCCCCCAACACATTATATTCTGGCAAAACAGGGTTCAGCAGGGTCGGAAGAGTGGGGATAGTAGTACGGAGGTGGTGTCCCATCAACAGCTCAGCTGGGCTATATCCGTTCTGCAGGGGGTTGCTCTGTAGACCAGTAAGGCGAGGTATGGGTCTGACACAGTTTGTACAGCTTGTTCGGCCTCCCCATTACTCTGAGGAATCTTGGGGCTGCTTGTGATGTGCACAAAGCCATACTTGGCTGCAACATCTCTAAAGAAACTACCTGAGAACTGGGGCCCATTGTAATGGCAAATGCCATGGCGGCCGAACATGGATTTTAACTGCAGCACCACCTCTGTGGATTTTGTGGGACACAGTAGTGCAATTTCTACATACCTTGAGAAATAGTCCACAACTATCAGGTAAGTCGTGCCCCTCAGTGTGAACAGATCAGCTCCCAAGGTTTGCCAGGGCCTCATGGGCATCACTGTTGGCTTCAGCGGCTCTTTGATGTTCTGTCACTCTTCAATGCAAGTTTGCATTTTAGCACCATTTGTTCAACTGGCTGCTGAGTCCTGGCCACCACACTGTCTCCTTGGCCCGCCCTCTGCATTTTGTTACCCCCAGGTGTCCCTCGTGTAGTATTTGCAGCACATCCCCTTGCAGTGCTGATGGGATGACAAGCCTTGTTCCCTGTAGCAGTAGACCATCGTGTACAGTCAGTACTCCCCTGTCAGTCCAGAAGTGTTTCAGCTCTCCTTGTAGTTGACTTTTGTCAGGCCAGCCATCTGTGCAGTACTTAATCAGGGTGGAGCAAGTGCTGTCTCCTTTCAGGTGCTCTCACAGGCTGGCCAGATAGTCCCCACTGACAGGAAGGTTGCTGATGACAGAGTCAACATATATGTCAGTGTTCGCTAGCATGCTTGTGTCTGTGTGTGTTTGATTGGATCTCAGAGGAGCGCGAGATAAGGTGTCTGCTGTCCATAGGCTTTTGCCAGGGACATTTTTGACTATGTAGTCGTACCTCAGAAGCCGCATCCGGAATCTTTGGATCCTGGGTGGGAGCTCATCCAATGCTTTGCCTCCCAGCAGACTCACCAACGGCTTGTGGTCGGTTTCAAGTTTAAATTGTCTTCCCAGGATGAAACAGCTGAACCTTTTACAAGCCCACGTTGCTGCCCATGCCTCCTCTATTTGGGCGTAGCGTTGCTCCGTCAGTGTCATGGACCGTGATGCATATGCCATAGGTGATCACCTGTAACGTTCTGCTGCAGCAGGACCACACCTAGGCCGAAAGAAGAGGCATTGGCTGATATTTTCACTGCAATGTTTGGGTTATATAATGTGAGCACTCGTGGGGTTGACAATTCAGCTTTTAGTTGATCGAAGACGGCCTGTTGTTCCTTACCCCAGTGTCAGTGCTTTTTCTTGGACAGCAAGTGTCGTAGAACTTTGTGCTTTTCAGCCAGGTGAGGTATGAAGCGCCCCAGCTGATTGACCATACCCAGGAAACTCCGGAGTTCGCTGACATCTTCTACTCTGAATCTAGCTTCACGCCATTTGCGGAGATCACATGACCCAGGAATTTGACTGTGTGGCGTTTGAGCGCACATTTGTCCATGTTGAGTGTAATGCCAGCCTCTTGTGCTTTCTGAAGCACTGCATGTAGTCTCCTGTCATGCTCTTCCCGTGTCCGTACCCATACAAGCACATCATCCATATGACACAGTACCCCGTCTAGGCCTGCAGTCACATCCATCATCATCATCCTCTGGAAATGCTCTGGGGCCGAAGCTATGCCAAAGGGTAGCCGGTTAAAGTAGTAGCGCCCAAAAGGTGTGATGAAGGTGGTGTATTTGGCAGACTCTTTTGTCAATGGTACCTGCCAAAAGCCCATATTGGCATCTAATTTATTTATAAAAGGGCACTGTGCCTGGTTTTAGTCTAAGTGCATATGGACTCCGCACAAGACCCAGCCCGCTGCACAGCTTTGGATACTGTCGTTTCACCGTATCCATGGTGATGCTGTCGACCCTGCTTACAAGTTGGAGCTGTTGGATGGCAGGGCAGTGTGCAGATCTTTGATCTTTAATCTTGAAATGTCCTCTTCCAACGTCTTTTTGCCTCTCTGCAGTGTTTCTCTAGCTACACCCAGGTCATTGAGTATATTGTCACCAGGTCCAAACAGTGGGCACTTTGACGTCTCCAGTTGCATCACATCTAGCCCACCAGCAATGTCATGGTACACCTCGACTGGCAGGGCAGTGACATCAGCACCTGTGTCTATCTTAAAGCGCACTTTTTTATCTCAGACTTGTAGTTGCACTTTCCCTGGATCTTTCCAGCATCCCCAGCACCAAGGAAAAAACTTTCCCCTTCATCTACTGTAACAGCATTCAGAGAAGTTGCACTGTTCCTACATACATAACTGTAATGTCCTTTCTTTCCACAGTGATGACACACAGCATCCGTAGCAGGGCATTCTGCTTTTCTACGTACCGGCATTTTCCCACATCTATAGCAGGCCCTTGTACTTTGCTGCGCTTGTGCTGGTTTGTATCTGCCTGGAAGCTGTGCTTGTGACAGCTTGGACGGAAACTTCGCTTTTCTGTACCTAGCAGTTGTAGCAAAGCATCGACATTGGAGCATTCACTATTTTCTCCTCTCAGGTCCGACTGCGGTCGTCTGATTTCTTCCGCTAGCCTCATCTTTTCTATGGCAGTTTGGAGCGTGAGGTTTTTGTCTAGCTGTAATTATTCGGACAAGGAGACGTTTCTCATTCCAACTACCAGCCTGTTACGAATCAGCTCATCATGTAACTGTCCATAATTACAATGTTTGGCTAAGTTGTATAGAGCAGTGATGAAGGAATCCACCATTTCTCCCGGCAATTGCACACGCAGATTAAACTGGCTCTCTCATAGATGACATTCTTTATAGGTACAAAAAATGCATCAAAGCTTGCTTTCACGTCTGCGTAGTTTTTCCTAGCATCTGTAGTTAGCAGTAGCCCCTTTAGCACATCTTCGGCTTCATCGCCCATGCAATACACCAGCGTGTTCACCTGGTTTTCCTCTAGCGTTGCGTTAAGGTTACTTGCAAGCCGAAAGCGGTCAAATCTCCTAATCCACCGTTCCCATTCTTGTGGCTTGGTGAAATCAAATAGCTCCGGAGGTTGTATAGTGAACGTTGCACTTGGCGTGGGTCGCCCATTTCTGCCTGCTTGTCTCTCGTTTCTTCACCAGAGCTACTTGCAAAGCTTTCTTTTGATCCACCTGATGCACGATTTCTCCTCTTAGCCATCTTCTTCATCTTTCTCCAATCATGAATCGTTGCCCACTCCTGACACCATGTCACGCTGATCTTTTATTAACAGGTATGTATCACACAGAGCTACCACTTCTGTCTCTCATACCCTTAACTTAATACCGACTGCCGTGAGGGACCGGAAATCCCCTCTATATTCTATTGCTTTTCAAAATAAAAGGCGTCACATAGCATTACACCACAACCTATACTTTCCTACAGCTTTTACTAACAAATAGACGTATATATCTAAACATCCATGCTCTCTAAATTAAAGGTATAGTGGACAAAATTTTTTTCTGAATAAAATTTATATTTATATGTATTAATATCTATATTAAATGGCTTTTAAGGTTGTTATTAAAGTAGTTATTAATCTATGATTTCACTGAACTTAACTTGCAAAGAAATCATTTTGTTACTCCATATAACACAAAATTTAGTACTGAAAAGAACATGAATTTTGTATTTATCATCTTTAAAGTCGTAGGAAAGTGGCTGTTCCAAACATTGCATTTCCAAATTCTCCCGAGTGGTGCCTGACTTTACAAGAGTGAATAAAGGGAATGTGATTGGTCGATTGTCAAGGGGGCGGGATTGTTGTGGCGGGAGCTTTGTAAGCAAGTTTGGTTGTGGCCGGTTTGTGGGAAGCATCTTGCTAACCAGTAA